>NC_088647.1:15884252-15959252 GCF_964019385.1 Sycon ciliatum
ACGGTCTTCTTGTGTTTGAGAATCGTCTTCTACTCCAACACTCCAGTCGTTTTGGACAAACATGGAACAGTGCATCAGGAGCTTGTCGGGCATGGCACACCAGTACCAGCGCTGAATTGCCCGGTTTACTAGTCCAGTACGGTGAACTGGTTTTTCGCTCTCTTAATTTACCTACCTCTTCTCCGTACTCCAACATGGTCCAGTATCCGAGCAAGGTTTATTATAGAGCAAATACGGTAATGCAGGGAGAAATTCTCCACGGTCATACTAGCCAGTTAAGTAGAAAACTATCGCATTGACTGGCTTGATTGATCGGGTTTTCTTGACGAGCAGTGTGGGACATGCAATGAATGATATACAACCTGGGCACTTGTTTTTGCTTCAAAACTTGACAAACACTTGAAGCAAAAAAACTACTTACTGATGAGAGCCAGCTCTTCAAATCAACCGGATGGTCTTTCAGGCACTTGGCCACGATCTTCAAGATGTCGAAGAACTGGTCGGTCTTGGTGTCGCGCAGCCAGGCGACTCGAAGCGACAGTGGCAAGTGCAGCAAGCCCATGACAGACTCCATCTCCAGCGACTCGGCGCCGGCGGTGGTCTCCAGGTCGACCAGGTTGTACAGCGTCGTGATCAGCTGGTAGATGAGCTCACCCTTGGCAGCCGTCTGACTTTCCATTGACAACACGGGCAGCTTACCAACTGACCACACAAAGCAGAAAATAGGACAGACAGGATGCAATACATCAACACCATAGGGAGGGGAGGGGTCCGAGTACGAAAGGAACGATGTTCGTTTCAGGGACGACAAAAAACCTTTGCGACCACCCTTAAAGGCAACCAACCACCTGTCCTAAAAAAGCTAAAAGTAAACTTTCGTCTCCGTTCCGAAGAGAACTCACAATGGAAGCTAACACTAACCCGCCAGGACCTATTGTAAAGGCCCTCCTAACTACTACAAAAGTAAAGGGTGTCACCTCCACTAACATGACACTAGATGAGAGGACCATGTTGTGTATGTGTATGCGTGGGGGGGGGGGCACCTTAAGAGAACATGAATGCACTTCCTTCAACAGCTAGTATAGCTCCAGGCCAATCGAAAGGGTACAAATCCAGTGGATCCAGTTGATCTGGATCCCGATCCTACCAATCGAACATGCCCTAACACAATCCCCCCCTCCCCGCCCTCATCTCCATACATACATACGCATGCCCAACACACACACACACACACGCATGCACCCCCCCCCCCCCCCCCCACACACACAAACACACACATGCTCAGCTGCTTAGTAACTTCAAAGAACACAGCCAGTCGCCAAAACAGCTTACCACAGCGCAACAGACGCTCATACAAATCACGGTCTACATCGTTCAGGTTGTCGTGATCGTGAGAGAAGGAAACAATGGCTAACCAAAGATGATCAATGGCAGACACACCAATCTCCTTGGTTGTCATCTACAAAACCCAGAAACCCAACAGCAAGAAACAAGATGATAAGAAAACAAGATGAAGGAAAACAACAGAAACAGCAGCACTAACACCAGCAACGTTGTAATCTTTCATCACTGGATTGACAGTAAGACCAGAGGATTCGAACAAATCCAGACACGTTGCCAAGGTAGCAAGGGTGTTACTGTAGCAAGAAGGGGCCGTGTGTGTGTGTGTGTGAGTGTGTGTGAGTGTGTGTGTGTGTGTGTGTGTGTGTGTGTGTGTGTGTGTCAATCGAGAGGTTGCGGGTTCAATTCCCGACGATTATGGTCGCACACGTCTTTCTTCCCTTTCTCGGACTCTTCCTGACTTTTCTTTCATTCTCCTGGGTGGTTACCAACAGCCAGTGTATGCCGGAGTATGTGGTGTGGTGTGTGTGTAGTAAAAAAAAGAAAAATGAAAAATAGAGATTCACCGGCCACAAAAAGTCACTTCAAACAGCTGTGTGGTGGATACCAGGCTAAAAATAGTGGCGGTCAATTCATCAGCCTTGCAAGCTGTTGAGTGGTGTAATCCCAGCACAAGTTGCTATGTCTAACATAGCTGTTCACTATCATCGCTTCCGCGATGGGCATGTCTGAGTTCTGAGGTGTGTGCGTGTGTGTGTGTGTGTGTGTGTGTGTGTGTGTGTGTGTGCGTATGTGTGCGTATGTGTGTGCACGTGTGTGTGTGCGTGCATACGTGTGTGAGTGTGCGTGATCCCCGGTAGCCTAATCGGTAGGACACTGTCCCAGTAAGACAGGGGGCTGGCTCGAATTCCGCCCGTGGATCCTTCTTTTGCAACACTACCAGTTCCAGCCCATACGCATGGCAGCACGCCCAAACAGTGAACACACTGACACTGTACCACAAAGACCTAGGAATGGCGCTGCAACTTATAAAAACAATGTCCAGCAACCCACACACGCACACAGTGCCCAGTTCACCAAATGCGGCCACATTTTCAGCAGACACACCAGCTACTGAAACGGAAGTACCCATCTATAACTGGAGTAACTGATGCTGTGGACAGCTAGCTGTTTCGGCCATCTAAGCCTCATCAGTGCAGGTACGAGCTTTAGTTTAAGTAAGCCGAACTACCGGCCGTGGCACACGTATTGCAAAACAGACATTAAGATAGCTCGTTGTTCTAGCGATAGAGTGCTCAAACTACAAGAAGCCGGAGTAACTTACAAACTGATCCAATCCGGAGCGCGCGGCCACGTGCCTCAAATTGCTCATCTGGTCCGAGAGCCCACCTGCCGGCGGTGCTGTCTGAAAGCTGTGCAGGATGCGCATAGACTGTGCAAGCAAAGGGGTATAGTTACAGAGAGCACAGTTATGCAGATGCAGTGCTGCCAAACCGTCCGATTTTTGAAGGCTCTTCTGAAAACCGGTCCGAAAGGGAAACGTCCGAAAAGCAGCCAAAATGTCAGAGATCATTACTTTCAACAGTACATGTACATGTACATGTATCTTGTTACTTTCCTAAGCAGAAGTCCTGTGCTTTCACTTTTCAGCGCAACTGAAGGCACAAATCACTGTACATTTGCTTCTAAAAAGGCTAGCGCTTGGCTGTGGAAGTGCAAAGTAACATGCCTGGATCAGGTTGGATGGCATGTACGCTGACAGTCTGTACAGACTACAGAGTCAGTGTGCGACCACACTCATCATTACAAAATTCTTGACAACTCCGGGGTTACCATGGCAATGAAGCAAATTTTCAGGGTGTTTTAGGCGATATTTTGAATTCTCTGTAAAAAAATTGCCGAGGAGAAAAATTCGCACCATGTGGCCAGCCTTGGCGGTGAAGGGTGTCCGATTTTGGGCGAAAATTATTTGGCAGCGCTGCAGATGCAAGTTGAGGTGGTCAACTAGACTGTATGTCCGGTAGGAGCCTCCATAGTCCATGCACTATGTCAGTCACCATATCTTGCATAGAATTATTACTAGTAATATTAAAGTATCCTTGCTATTGCACCGACATGTATGGCCCTCAGAGGTGCAGTAACAAACAGATGCACCAATACTGCATGAGTAGAGGCTACGGGAAGATGTAATCGGCTTATACTCCGAAAAATACGATACTCTCCGAGTGAACCGAAGAATGTCCAGAAACAGAGACAGCTAGTTGAAATGCGCGGAGCTCGCAACCTTACCATGTCCCAGGGCAGGCTGAGTCCAGACAGGTCGCCAGCACACTTCTCCACCAGTTCTTCTGCTCCGGGAATACCAGCTTCCTGGGCACCGCGGAAATAGCTGAACAGGACCGACTTGAGGTTGAGCGGGATCTTGGCCAGGTCTGACATCAGCTGCTCGTCCAGGGTCTGCAATCACACACGTATGGCACACAGACAGTGATACAGGGGTACTGTGCACTTGGGACAGTGGCTAACGCACCCATAGGCCATCCAGGGTCTGCAATCACACAGGTACGGCACAGACAGTGTCACACTCGCCCCTCTCTAATCCGACACCTTTTGCAGCGGTAAGGAACATAAAGGGGCATATTAAGAACAAGAACGACGTCATGCGTTACGACAACAGCAACACCGCCACCACCAGCACTAGCACCAACATACCGTGATCAGGCGTTCATCGTGTGAGCCCATGCTGTGCAGGGCCTCGATGGCATGCAGCTGATCATCATAGCCCATTGCCGGTAGGTACTTGCAGAGGTGACGCGGTATCTGGCGCGGCAGTGGGTTCTGATCCACGTTCTTGATCACGCCGACCACCTTGGACAGCTGCATCAGGTCAATGTTGTTCAACCGCTGCGGGTTATCAGCTAGTTCCTTGCTAATCACCATAGCCAGGGTGCGAGACAACATCTGTACAGAGAGATCGGAACGGGTTTCGTCAAGTTCAGCTGAGAAGCAGGTGGAACTTTCCACACCAGATACACATAGAGAATGCACATATTTCAATATAACTCGGATGTTTAGCCAATAGTATTGAAGTAAAGACAAAGGACCAATACGTGATCAGGTGTCAGGTCGTTGAATGTCTCAATACCCCTGTCAGTCATGTGCTTAGTTGTCGCGGCACTATCGACGGTGTAATATCTTGTTACATTGGTGGACTGTTAGTCATAACTCGTAATTTATTGGTCCTTTCTCCTTACTTACATATTTCATTCTAGTCCCAAACGCCAGAGGCTACTCCCTGTCGCAAATGTAGCATTATAGTAATAATGCAGATTAATGGGTGCCCGCGGCTGCTTCGTGCTACCACTCAAATTATGCTGCTATGATAGCTAGCGCTTTTACTGCATGCTCATGCTTTGCTGCTGGCTACAGTCACGTGCACTGTTCATCACGGTATCCATGTCGGTCAAACGCCTTGGTGCATGCTCACATGGCACTCTATGCGTCGTGGAGTTCTATGTGTCATTCAACGTGACACTCAACGTGGCATTCATTCATGCGCGACACTCAACGTAGGCGGCATGCGTCGTGGGCACTCAACGTGGCATGCTAAAGTTTGCCTATAGTCAGTTTCAAAAAGATTAGCAATCCTGGCGATCGCCCGGGGAGTTTGCCGTCTTACCGTATGAGCGCTCGAGCGCTGCCTGGAAAAACTCACTGTGAACTCGAAGAAATATTCCGCGCGAAAGTATGAAAAATGACAATGACGTCGGTACTCGTACATGTTCGTCTGGTTTACAACAAACGAGTTCTTCCTCGCATCGATATGGAGTCAGAGAGGACATGTCGAAAGTGTGGTAAATTTTGACGAGCGGGATGCGTCCGTTTTGTGACCAAATAGATTCTTTGAGCTGCCGGGGTGCAATTTACTCTCACGATGTGACGAAAACGGCATCGACACAGACTCCTTCCCAAGGCCTCGAAGTGGCAAAGCTATCCGTGTGACTTCGACGACATTTTGAGAAAAGCAGACGCCTGTGAAAGCTGATAGAAGACGGCGTTGACTCCTAAATTCAAATAAATAATTGGCGATCTTCAAATACTAAAAATTCTCAAACAGAAATCGATCGATCGATGTGCCGGTGTATTCAACAACACGTAGCTACAGCGCAATGACTTCCGAATTCCGTGTTCACTCACACGGTTTCAGTGTTGTATGTGTTCACAACTTCACATGGCGTGAGCCAGTCAAGTGTCAGTCAGCTCGGCAGGAAACGCGAGCTCCAACAATAAGTCGTTTGGCGCAGCCACCTTCTTTGTCTTGTACCAGCGTGATCACCAAAACAATGAAAAAATGAAGAAAAAATGTTTGACTTGAAGATTTGTTGGGATTTGAACTCACAACTTCATGGTCAGCAGACAGCATTCATAACCACAAGGCCAAAAAGGAATGGATAAATCGTGGGTTTTGATAACAAATCGATACTGGCTTCCAGGGCAAATTATAAACCATGGGAAAAGGCCAGAAACCTGGCCGAAATACTAACTCCTTAACGGTTGGTCCAATTATTCCGAAGCCTTCACAGAACAATTTGCCGTGCCCTGACAACCCGTTTTATGTACTTTGTTGTCCAAATTTCCCTTATCTTCATACTTTTTAAGACCCAAACTTGATTGCTAATCTTTTTGAAACAGACTGTAGTTATATATTTCGATCCGCTCTGTGTGTGGATCACTCTTGTCAGATCGTTGTGTTTCACCCACCCACCTCCCATTTCTCATCTCTCATTTAACTTTGGAGAATGAAATTGAAGACACCACTGCAGCTGTACTTATGGTTGATAAATATGGTGGTAAAGACACCTGGCAATATGGCGGTAAACACACGCCTGCCCACACACGCTCTCTAGGCTGCAAAGTTCTGGCACAGAGCTCTCCCGAGTCAAGCTCCGTATGAAGACATCCAAGAAGAAGATTGCCTGATGAGTCCAGCGGGGACGAAACGTACGTCGCAATCGAGCTATGTCGTTGCTGTGTCATCATCTATGTGCCATGCGCTACTTGATGTACCAGCCTGCTATGCCGGATACCGCCAGCCATGCATCGACCAGGCGCCAGGCGCGAACTGATGGTGGTGGTGGTGAGAAGGAGAGCTCTGTGCCAGAACTTTGCAGCCTAGAGAGCGTGTGTGGGCAGGCGTGTGTTTACCGCCATATTGCCAGGTGTGTCTTTACCACCATATTTATCAATCATTTAACTTTGATAAAGTAAATAAAGGGGTGTTGGCCATGCTCATTTCCGGCTACTCAGGGCTCTCGGTCTTCGTCCCTCGGACGTGACTATCCTCTTGGCTCCGCCAAGATCCTGCTCTCTCCGTAGCCAACACCCTCCTAACCGCAAGATGCTGTGTGTTGTAGTTAAACACGAGTACATGTACTTCAGAAGTATGTGAGTGCAAAGGCACAAAGTGATATGCATAACACGCACACGCACGCACACACACACACACCTGCACGCACACACGCGCACACACACACGCGCGCACACACACACGCGCGCACACACACACACACGGTCCTGGTCCTGGACACACACACACACACACACACACACCTATGCTGAGACTAGCACTCACCCCGTGATCAGCTAAGAAACAGGCAGCCTCCATGTAGGCTTTCGGCGAGCTGGTTTTCACCAATTCAAAGATCTTGATCAATAGCGAGTCAACAATGACCGGTGACGGAACGGCGCCAGCTGCATACATGTACTGTCCAGAGAACGACAGACGGCAGCAAAATACAACAATGGAAAATATATTCAGGATAATAACACAACCCCTATTTCCAGAGCAATTTGGTTTTTCTTCAGCCTAGAAACCACATCACTGGCGAGCCAGACGCCCAGTCATGAAGCCCATTGCGCATTGCCAACATCCCAGACGACCATGCCCAGGCGGCTGTGTGGGGAGTTTATGGTACAAATTACGTCATTGCGCAATGGGCTCATTCAGTCTCTTGTATTGTGCTAGCTGTGCTGCAAGGACGTCGGTGTGTCGAGCAGTACGAATGGTGCAAGGAACATAGCAAAGGGTTGCGACAATGAGCTTTGCCAAACAAACCACTCCACGAGACGCTACTAGCAACGAATTCATTCTACACCTTGAGGAAGACGAGTAGTGATTCCTGCGAACCAACCCACTCCACGAGTTCTACTAGCAGAGAATTCATTCTATACCTTGAGGAAGACGAGTAGTGATTCCTGCGAACCAACCCACTCCACGAGACGCTACTAGCAGAGAATTCATTCTATACCTTGAGGAAGACTAGTAGTGATTCCTGCGACCATAGGCGGTAGTTGTCCTTTAGATAAGTGTCCAGGCATGCTCCCAGACCACTGCTCTTCTCTGCAGACTCCATCATGGTCACCACGACGTCGTAGACCAGTGTGTCGGGCAGCTCGGTGAACCTGGCCATCAGCTCAGTCAGGGCATGGTTGCGGAACTTGCTGCTGGGCCCTTTGCGATCCTATAACACACACGCACGCACGCGTACACGTACACACACACGCACGTGTGCGCACACACACACACAATGGGAAATTGCCAACCACCGTAACTCTAATCTGAAGACCAGAGCGGCTGATACACCTGCCACATACTAGAAGCCAACCGTGTGAAAGGCATACGTCAAGAACTTAAAAGTGAAGTACATGTGCACTGGCTGTAATCTCCAGAGAATAAGTTACACCAGTGTAGCAGTCACAACACAATAGTCCCTAGTGTCCAATACGCTAATTTACACTTTAAACTTGCTTGCAGTCAAAGTCATATTCGTGACTCGGGCCTTTAGTCTTGAATCGCATTTTTTTCTTTCGGAAACAAGCTCCTGACATGATGGACAGCACTTGGGAAAGGCAATGTGGGTGCCACAGTAGGCATCTCAGAGGCAACAAGAAACCAGAAACATGGCCGTCATACCTCTCTTATCTGAACCCCGGTTTAACACTGAAAAATTGCTAATTTCGGCAGGTGAAAACTTTAGTGTAAACCCAGCACGAATATGCATGGTAAACTTTTAGCGATCAGCCTTTCATGTCAGAAGAAAGGAGACTGAAGATTCATGCAACTTTCGACTGTCGTGACTACACTTAAAAGCGAAAACACTCCTTTCGCCATTATCGCTAAATTCGACCGTCACTAAAATTAACGATTCAGTATGATTATTACAGTAGCTAGCCTGGCTGCAAGCCGCGGCGCATAGTGTCTGTATATTTCTCACTGGACTGGAAGGAAAGTGCAGTGGCACTAGGTGAGATTTGACCCCAAATGCACACTACTTGGCGTGCCTACTGCTAAACTATCAAGCAAGGTTTACACATACAGACGGTCCAACCGTCCTGCTTTGGACCAAAACAGTCACATACAGACTGTCCAACCGTCCTGCTTTGGACCAAGACAGTCACATACAGAGTGTCCAACCGTCCTGCTTTGGACCAAAACAGTCACATACAGACTGTCCAACCGTCCTGCTTTGACCAAGACAGTCACATACAGACTGTCCAACCGTCCTGCTTTGGACCAAGACAGTCACATACAGACTGTTCAACCGTCCTGCTTTGACCAAGACAGTCACATACAGACTGTCCAACCGTCCTGCTTTGACCAAGACAGTCACATACAGACTGTCCAACCGTCCTGCTTTGGACCAAGACAGTCACATACAGACTGTCCAACCGTCCTGCTTTGGACCAAGACAGTCACTCCTGCTTTGGACCAAAACATTTGTATACATTTACACGGGAGATAATTTCCTTTGTATACATTCTACTGTGGGTGTCCTGCTTTGGAATGGTGGCAAGGCTGGACAGACTGCACATAACTGTAGCACTGTACAGTACGGTGGCTACTTACCGATAGAGCTGTAGTCTTGTAAGCCTTGAGCGTGTTGACCAGAGCATCGGGGCTCATGCCAGTCATTAGCGGGTGGACGCGCACGCTCAGCTTGGTGAGAAAGTAGGACACGGTGTCGGCCAGGTAGGGAGCCTTGGTGAGCGACACCATCAGCTGTGTCAGGTCACCCACCTCAAACAGGTTGAAGCGGTTGTTGATCTGGTTCATGGCCTCTTTCCACGCCGTGGCATCGCTGATCTGTTAGGCAATGGGAAATGCAGTAAAGAGAGTTATTGTCTCCACGCCGATTGTTTACAGTAAAGAGAGCCAGGCATATAAGTAGGCATATATTCAACTGAACTGATTACATTGTTTATTGGGAAGGTTGACATCGGCTGGCATGTAAGACAACCTTCGCGCGATTCGGCTGGACCAAAACCTTGTCGAGCACGATTCAGACACAGTGCATGCGGTGCAGCCAACATTTAAAAGAGCATGAACAAAATAATTGTTCTGCGTGCAATTCTACTGTGATATTCTCCATTTTTAAACCACAACACTACACATAGACATACAGCAGCGAAGTACTTTAGCCAGGCAAAATAAACTAGATTCAGCATTGCAGGAAGTAAGCAATAACTACTGGCAACCCAGACACTGAAATAACAGCTCACAACAAATCAGTGAGCACAAAAAATAACACACTGAAAAACGATAAATTTGACAAACAACGACCCAGGACCCAGTGCTGAATCCTCGCTTCGTACCGACAGGTGCCTGGCAAGAGTGCTTGCAGAGCACAACACCAACAGGCAAACCACTATCCAGTATCCACCTACCTGGAACACGGAGTATGTGTGGAAGAAAGCAGTGAGTTCGCCAGTTGATAGCCGACCCATCACTGGCTTGATAGGCTTTGCCAAGCGTTCCACAATAGGCTTTATGGCAATTATACACTCCTCCTCGGAAAAATTGGACAGAGCAGCCATTGTCTGCGGTAAGAGAGAAATAGAAAAAACCCTCAATGACCATACGCTACATCTGATGCTAACACACACGCGCGCACACACACACACACACACACACACACACACACACGCACACACACACACGCACACACGCACACATGCACACGTACACACACACACACACACACACACAAGCACACACACACACGCACGCGCGCGCGCACACACACACACACACACACATGCACACACACACATGCATGCACACACACACGTACGCACCCACCCACCCACACACACACACATGCGCGTACACACGTGCACACACTCACACATACGCGTGCAAGCCCTCATTGCAAAGTGTGTCACTACATGCACTGTACCGTACCCGAATAAGCTGGTGATTGGACGCTGTTGACGACTCATGGACAAGGAGGTTCAACAAGTTACGGAACCCAGTGCTATCAAGAAGATCCTTGAGCTTCGTCTCGAAATGATGCTTGAGTTGAGTGCGCTGCGGGAAACCAAAAAAAAGAGAAAACTTATCCACACACCAGCATGATGCAAGCCGCCTTGAGACAAAGGCTAAACCGATGTGTGTGTGGGGGGGGGGGGGGGAAGGGGGGTATGGTACTGACACACTATGCCTTCTCATTCTCACAAGCTGAAGACCCGAGGGAAGAGAGGCACAGAGAGCCAACACATAATTGGAGTCGGCCATTGGGCATGTGATGATACAACTGCCCTGTAGTTCAAACAGACAGTCGCGCACACGTAACGTAATGGCGGCATGGAGCACAACTAGTGAAACACAGGTAACTATGCGCATACGTCATCGTAACTTATGCCTGCACATGCAGAACAAGATACATGTACCACATCTCAACAGAGTGAGTAGACATGCCTGGGTTGCCATGCATTTCTAATATTTTCTACTTTCTATCTCACTTGACATGGCTTTACGACATCTTCTCAACACACCCATCTTTCTAGTATGCAAGGTTCTTCACCAGTGTCAAAACAGACAATATCATAAGGTCAGAATGCATGGCAATCTCATACAACACGCGTGTGCCCCCCCCCCCCCTTCCCAACGCGGGTGCTATACACACGCGCGCACACATACACGTGCACACACACACACACACACACACACACACACAATCACACACACGCACGCACACACACACGTGCACACACACACACACGCGTGCACACACACACACACACACGCACACACACGCGCGCACACACACGCGCGCACACACACACACACACACACACACACACACACACACACGCATTGGCCTTGTTCAAACAGGGGAATAGCTCTGCAGGGTACGCACCACATGACACATAATGCCAAAAGCAACTGTCGTCCGCAGAGCAAAAGAAATGCCAGCAGCAGCAGCAGGCAATATCCACTACACAAAATTGCCTACTCAAGTCTGAATGGCAGTAGCAATCCTACCTGAATCTCCGGGTCAGTGTTCCTTTTTCGAAGAGTCTTTGTCTGCAGCACAAGTACATACATACACCTGTACAGCCACAATGCTAACAATATCATACACCAAAAGGTTGGCAAAAACCAGATGATGCCGAGCATGGTGATCATGACGACGATGATGAGGGCAATCTCTAGTGCCGTAACATGCATAGAACGAATACTGACACCAAAACAGCCCGTCAATGCTGTAAACGCCCGCATATACCCCAGCACCAGTATTTGCAGATGTGCCAGGTCCGCCACAAACGCACGCCGAGGAGAGCACAGCTCGCACGTATGCAATATTATATTACCTAAACAGGTAGTGTCCGCAGGGTAACTTTCACGGCACAGAGAACGGACATATAGTTAAAAACAAGCAAGTCATACTCACGGCTGCCAGACAATTGACAACTAGATCTTCAAGGACCTCGATAGCATCATCCAGCGATTTCCCCATCATAGACAAGGCCACCTCGGGGACGTTGTGCTCCTCGAAAGGCTGCAGTGCTCTGGCAGCATAATCTTCGAATGTTACCGGCTGTAGTGCTACGACATACGAGAAACACCACCGGTGTTACATTAGAGAAGGAACAAGTCCAGTACAAGTGGTGTACGAGGATACAGGCAACCTCGCAAACAACGACCCCGGACATAACAATTCGCGAATAGCAACACAATCTTCGGACGAAGCAACCACTTGCCTGCATACTTCCAACCTCTCGAAAAACGACACCTCGTGCATACCAACACATTTCTCGTTTGCCCCGAACGAGGGCCGATATTCGCAGGGTTGACTGTAGCAGGCCAACCATTTCAACAGATAAAGACAAGTACAATTAGACTCGGATGCAGAGCCAAGGAATGAATGTCACTATCACAGTCAGTCAGTTTTGTGCTAAAATCAGTCAGTTTTGTGCTAAAATCAGTCAGTTTTGTGCTAAAATCAGTCAGTTTTGTGCTAAAATCAGTCAGTTTTGTGCTAATTGTTGAACGTTCTGACTCGCCAGTATCCTGCTTATAATCGTTAGTGTTGGCCAAAACGGATGACTTGTAAACCTACGGTCCTCTCTTTTTCTAAAGTACAATTGTACGGCAAATCTCAGTCCTACCTGTCCCACTCTACTCCCACAATACTGCATGTGAGCCGAGTGACCATTGACAGGTGTGCACGTGATTTAGTGCGAAGGCATATTAGCAAGACTCATAATAGAAGCATGCAAATCTGAAGAGTGTGTTGACCCACAGGAACGCCCCTGTTAGCGCTCATTTTATTCATATCAAATGTGGTCCAAACACTGGCGTATAAGGCAAAAGCACTGCTATTAAACAGCCACTGGGATAATGCAAGCATGCACCGATTACTTCCCACGGTATATCCGCAGCACATCGCAATGTTGATCACTACACAAGGGCTTACTCGGTTGCTTGTCGGGCGCTGGTGGCGCTCGTGCAAGAGTGCTATCGATCGGCGCCCCGAGCATAGGCCGTGCGGCATTCGTGAAGCTTGATGCGTCGCCGAGGAACTGGAGTTTGGACTGTGGTGCGGCAGGCTGCTGCTGCTGCTGCTGCTGCTGTCCAGTGGCTTGACTAGGCTGGTTACGTACTGTATCCTCGGCGGCGGTTGACAGAGACCTGCACGACCAGCTGCCATGGGTGCGCACCAGACTGGGCTGCCGGCATGGACACTGTACAGCATACACACACACACACACATGCACGCGCGCGCACACACACACACACACACACACACACACACACACACCTTGACCTTGCCCATTGCGTACGCAATGATAGTGAATGTCGGAAAGTTCAAGTGAGAACACAACCGCAGAATTTGGCATGTCGTTTCAGGTCTCCTGGTCGACGAAATGGGCGTCCACAGACACAGAGAAGAGGATCAGGAGCGGGCCGTGGCGGTGGAGTACTACTCGCAACTCGTCTCCAGCCGGGACGGTCTTGGCAACTCCCAAGCCAGGCACACACACACACACACACACACACACACACACACACACACACACACACACACATGCACACACACACATGCGCGCACGCGCGCGCACACACACACACACATACACACTCACTCACACACACTCACACACATGCTGATCCAGAATCACTGGTTCTACGCACACCACTCGTATCTAGTCATTGGACCTTGATTGCAAATTGAACCATATGTGATTACAGCGAGGACAATTCCGTCGTGATGCTGAAATTGCCATAACTTCCAGACAGATATTTCCATCCAACAGAGCTTAGCAAAGGGGATACTGTGGTGGATAATGAATGTTTGAGACGAGTGATTGATGCTATATAGAGCGAAACAGGCGCGATTCCGCACTTTCTACATACGGTGCTGCTCAATGAAATCCGGTCGCGCGAGTCAAGTTTGCGCCTTGCACCATTTCGCAGCGCGGTGTTCGCGGGTCGAGGGCTGCGCAACACCCGGCGCGTACTTGAGTGACACGACTGGATTTCATTGAGCAGCTCTGTAGACGTGTGGTATGCACACTAGGAAACTGAGGTGCTAGGTAAGAACAGTTCTAACAGAGGTGTCAATGCAAACACGCATTGCTGGTACATGTACATAGCATAACAATAATAATGACAGTTCGCATATCACTCATTGCATGAGGTCAACGCATGTACATAGCATGCAGTGCTGGAAATGGTGCGGGAAACAAACAACAACTGTGGGAGATACTACTAGTACTAGCCACACATATACATGGAATCTCAACAGAATAGTCACCCTACGGTGCAAATGGAGTGGCTCGACCGAGAGCGCACTGTGTGGAGTGGTGGAGTGACACTTATGTGCTGAAAGTAGGTGATTTTGACGGTTGAAAACTGTGGTGATTTAGAACCCAGGCTGACGGGACGCAGCCCTCAGTGTACCCACTCACACTTCACACATAAACTACTAGTAGTGCGCTGGAAGCCCCAGTGCCATCAAATATTCATAGGTGTGAGGAATTGAAAAAGGTAAAACGGTCCGCAGAAAAATTGATTGTCACCACCAGGACTGGAACTATGGACCTTCTCTATAGGCCAGTGATGCTTTAAAACTACTAAGCTACAGTGTATGGCTGGTGGGACGCAGACCCAGGTGTACCCACACACTTGACGCACAATTTTTTTTTGTCAATATTTTTGTCAATATGCATTAAGGTACGTTCGCCCATTTGTTCATCGACTTGAAATGAATTCAAAGCAAACCAACAGCCAGGTGGAATTGCACAAGTGATCATAAAGTTTTAACGCTCACAGCACGAGACCACGTACCTGCGACGCATAGCATTCTCGTAGCAATTTAGCACCCTACAAACAAATCAGCAGAAAGGAGAAGCTCCAGAGTGAGCCAAATGTGGAGCATCACCATTACCGTCATCCGCAATCAGTTCAAATCCGTACCAATTCATTGAATGTTGCAGCACGTCTGCTCCACATAATTATCTCTTTCGAAGTAAAGTGGCAGAACGAAGCGAGGATCAATTCATCTCAGCAATTCGAGACGTATTCACTGGAATACTAGACTCTATATCGAACTACTTCACAAGAAATCAGTTACTTAGCAGTAAGTAGTTAGTTCAGAATTCAGTGGTCTTCACGTTCAGCCCTTCCAAAAGCAATGTTATTGAAAAAGATAATTGAAAATGTTCAGAAACCGAAAAATCACCACAACACACCAGATCACTTTTTTGCGTTTAGTTTTGGAAGCAAGCATGTGCGTGCGCCCGTGTCCATAGCAACACCCCACAGCCAGCGCATGACGTCATGTTCAAAACAAAAGCAAAAGATACATTTACATGTACAAATTTTTGCACAATGATTATTATCAAGAGTAGATAAACAAGAGTGTGCAACTCCGATCCGGATGGATTGGCCCACGGCGGAATTTTTTGTTGACGTAATCTTTTCGACGACGCACGCGCTGCGAGCCTTTTGGAGAGTTTTCCCTCGTGCACTTGGCTGGGCTTTACACTACAAGTACAAGGTCGGTGCCCAGCACGTGCTCTCACACTGCTCTGCGGCAAAGCCGCGTTTCTCTGAAAAAAGGTGACGTAAACAAAAAATTCCGCCGTGGGCGCGGGGTATCTGCAGATTGTGCAGGAGAGATCCGGAGTTGCACACTCTTGTTTATCTACTCTTGTTATTATGTACAGTACGCGTATACGATGTATGCATGCCGCATGTGGAGTACCAGTAATGCCACTATTGGCAGTATTCCATTTTACACTTTTCAATCTCTGTTTTGCACTCACTGAGTCTGTGCCTGTGTACGTGTGGCGCCTGCCAAAGGTTACCATCAAGAGTTCATAACCCCCAGTTATGAACTCTTGCTACCATGTAACACCACCATTGCAAATTTTTATTTTTGTAGTATTTATACTGGTTGCTCCTCCAGTTCCCCCCCCCCCCCCCCCGCCCCCTCTTCCATGCCCCAACTAGGCAAAGCAGACCATGTGAATTCTTCGGCATTTACATAAATCATGTTGCATCCCCCCAGTACATCTTCCACCGTGAATGCCACACCACCTGTCACTATCACGTAACAAGAGAGAGCAGCGGCCGGCCCACTCTATCCTGCCAGTCGAAAATCCAAAAAATGGTGTATAACTATACAGGTAGGTACACGTACATGTGTTACACATATGCGGGCAAAACTGGCTCATATATTATTTCGTAAGCATACTGCAGCTAACTCAAAAACCTGACAGCGGAAATTTTCTCAACATCTCGGTCCTACTTCAAGTACTTGAGCATTTATTGTGGGTCACAACGCAGAACCTGGAAAGTGCTGAATACAGGTCGTCCCCCGTTAATACGAGCCCGGTTAGTACATAAACCCCGTTAGTACAAAATAAATCTCAAGTCCCGGCCGAAACGTGGTCGCTTCCTTACAAATTGTGTCGGTTAGTACATAATTCGTTAGTACATAACATTTCTCCGTACCCACATGCCACTTACCTCAATATTACATAATTTGTTGGTCTTTACGACTTTAGGCCTTCGAGTGGAGGCACATCGTGTTCTAGTTTCTACTTGTGGACGCAATTAGCTCAGAAATCAGAGCGCACATCACAAACCGACAAAGCCCTGTTTTTTCCCAAGTGACTGTACAGGCGCGGCTGGACATGTATCACGTAAACTGTAGATTAGAATCTTCGCTGACTAGACTGTGACCGTTATAACATAATTTTTATGTTAATATATCGAGGGAATCAAGAATATCTCGCTCCCTTGTCATGGCCATATATGGCAGCAAGAAACACTCAGAAAAGTTGAAAAAAGTGAAAATTTCTGGTACACAAGCAAGTAGTTAGTTATGCTGTTCCCCGTGAATTCCACGGCAGAATGTCAGAAATTCCGTGCAGAATTCTGCGGCTGAAAACGGTAAATTCTGCGCTAATTCTGCAAATAGCAATGAAAAATATCAATTGTGCACTCATAACCATGTATAAACAATTAAAATGAAACAATTCCAGAACGTTTTCGTGTGACCATCATCAGTATTTTAATTGTTTATACATGGTTATGAGTGCACAATTGATATTTTTCATTGCTATTTTACGACTGTTGTCTCCTCGTCGGTTATTTAAATTCTGCAAATCCTTCTATATTCTGCGGCAATTCTGCAATGAAATGAGCGCAAAACAGATCGAATTTCCACAACCCTACCGAAATTTCTTGTCCCCATAAATTCTTAACCAAAATTATGCAAAATCCTGGTCCAAAAATTGAAAGCTCCAACATATACTGCAAGTTAGTTGATTTTGAAAGTCACGAGCAGGTTGCTTTGGCTGTGAAATACATCACAAGTCTCCAGAAAAAGCAGTTTTCGCTCTTTTCTGCAATATTTCGTGGGATTTTCTGAATTCCGCGGACACTGCTGGATTCTGCGGAAATTCTGCAATCCGCGGAATTCACGGGGGACAGGACTTATGTACACTTTCGTTTAGTACATAAACCCCGTTAATACATAACATTTCTCAAGTCCCAGAGATTATGTATTAACGAGGGACGACCTGTACTATGCGATAATAATGCAACGCAATTTGGAAATTCCCGCTGCAAATGGGCACTAACTTTGTGCCCACTCTGCAAAACATGGCATATTACGCGGGAGAGGCCAAATATGTGATTATGTGAATGGCCGCAGACTCGCGCAAAACCACCATACCAGGGTAGAACTGTGCCCTACAAGAGATAGCTTGAATTCAGAGCAGCAGCTGGGAGTCGTCAAATGCCAGGTATTTGACGACTCCCTGCACGGCAGTCGCAAGCATGTACACACATGATGGCACTGAAATCTGAAGGTCTAGGCTAGAACACGAAAAAAATTAATAAATAGAGTCACTGTCGCACCATATTTTCAAACCCAGCCCAGATTACCGTAATCTTTCGCAGACGGCGGCCGTGTAATCGGAACATCTCGCTTGACCGCCAAGATCCCGCGTCAGGTGCTGGCCGTCGCGAATCACTTCGTACACTGCACTCTCGATCTTCTGTGCCACATCCACCATTTCCATGTGCTTGAGCATCATCACGCCGCTGAGCAGAAGGGCGGTCGGGTTCGCCAAGTCCTTGCCAGCGATGTCGGGTGCCGTGCCATGGACAGCCTCGAACACGGCCACGCCGTTGGCACCAATGTTGCCACTAGGCGTCAGTCCGAGACCACCAACAAGTCCAGCACACAGATCGGACAGAATGTCACCATACAGGTTGGGCATAACCATCACGTCGAATTCCTTCGGCTCCATGATCATGCGAAGGCACGTCGTGTCGATGTTCATCTCCCGGTAGTCAATGCCGCTGTTCTCGGGCCGCTCGGCGACCTCACGGCAGCACTGTAGGAACAGACCGTCCGATCGTCGCATGATCGTGGACTTGTGCACGGCTGTGACACCGCGGCGACCATTGCTCCGGGCGTAATCAAACGCAAATTCTGCTACTCGCATTGACGCCTTCTTCGTGATCAGCTTGACCGACTGAAACACTCCCTTGGTGACCTCGTGTTCGATTCCAGAATACTCGCCTTCTGTGTTTTCGCGAATTGTAACTAAATTGACGTTGTCAAAAGGAGTTTTGTATCCCTCCAGTGAGCGGCATGGTCGTACATTGGCGTACAAATCGAACGTTCTCCGCAGCGTGAGGTTCAGAGAGACAAATCCCTTTCCGATTGGTGTCATTAGAGGCCCCTTCAGTCCAATCCTGTTCTTGTTTACTGAATCAACAACTGACTGAGGAATGGCAGTCCGACCATCGGGGAGTTGAACGGGGGTAACATCCTGAACGTCCCATTCAACTGGCGCATTTGCAGCACTGAAAATCTTCTGCACCGCGCCAGATATCTCACGGCCAATGCCGTCGCCTGGGATAAGAGTAACTGTCCTTCGAGCAGCAGCAGCCATTCTGTACAGGAATTGATTCCGAACACACGCGCCAAGCAAGTGAAGAAAAAAATTAGGCGTGCAAACCAAATTCTTCAAGCGTGATCATCGAAGTCGAAAAATAGCAAGAAAAAAGAACCATTCCAAAATACCTGTGACGTCAGAGGACATGCTAGTCAACCTGGGCCTGGAGCTGGGGTGAGTGGGGATCTCCCTTGTCTTTGAACACAGCAGTCTTTGAACACCAACACAGACTGTCAGTGCCAGTCACTTGTGTCTGCAACACTGGCAACAGAACAGGCAAGGAGTTGTACAAGCATCGACGATTCGTGTGTTTGGCCAGTCCAAGTGACAGTCAGCTCCTGATGACTGATGGCCACCACCAGGTATCCCACGGTGTTGAAGCCAGCTGCCCTAGCTGAGACCATGGAGACAGTGGAAGCCGGAGCTGGAGTTCAATGACACCAAAATCCTAACTCTACAGACTCAGTTCTGGTCGGTGTCTACCGGCGTCCGAGAAGTGAGCAACCAAAGATCAGAGAAGTTTTTGTTCCTGCTGTCGAGGGTTGTAAAAAATATCGCTTCCTGACACGTTTGTGCGTGTGTGGTCGAGACCACTGGCCGTCCTTCATGTCCTATTTCGCCCGGCCTGTGGAGGTTGGAGATGCTACCCTTCTACCAGGAGAGGTGCTTGAGGGCTCTGCAAGTGAGGTGACATACCTCTGTCCCTTCAATGGACCCCAGCAGGGTATTCTCTATGTCACCACGTACAAGATCTCGTTCATCGCCACTGAGAAAGAGCCACACCGCAAGTACAATGCTCCCGTGGGCTTCATACACTCTGTGGAGAAGATGGGTGGTGCGTCCAGCAAAGGAGAACATTCCTATGGGCTAGAGATCCAGCTGAAAGAGTTCCAGAGCTTTCGATTTGCTTTCAAGCAAGAGGGCCATTCGCGGCGAGAAGTGTACGATGTCTTGTTGAAGATAGCGTTTCCATTGAACAATGGCCGGGAGCTGTTTGCCAACATCTACTTTGAAAATCTGCCATCAAGCAAAGATGCGGCAAGCAGTGGTTGGGACTATTTTGACATGAAGCAGGAGCTGGGTAGGATAGGCGTGCCGTGCGAGCAGTGGCGCTTGACGAGCATCAACGAAAAGTACAGTCTGTGCAGCACGTACCCGTCTGTGTTCGCCGTGCCGGCGAACGTGCGCGACTCCGAGCTGCAGGCGGTCGCCGCGTTCCGCAGCCGCGCCAGGCTGCCCACCCTCGCCTGGCTGCACCCGGAGAACCGCACCAGCCTGACGCGGGGCTCGCAGCCCCTCGTCGGCAAATTTGGAAAGCGCTCCAAGGAGGACGAGATGTACCTGACCGCAATCAGCAAGGCCAATCCTAGATCAGATAAGCTACTTATCATGGATGCACGACCCCGGCTTAATGCCCTCGCCAACAAGGCAATGGGTGGTGGATATGAGGATGAGGAAAACTACAAAACCGTGGAGCTCATATTCTTGGATATTGGCAACATACACGTCATGCGTGACAGCTTACGCAAACTAAAGGAGGTCTGCTCGTCGGCAAATGATGAGTCACGTTGGATGTCACTGCTCGAGAGCTCGCGCTGGCTTGATTACATACGCCTGATCATGGCGGGTGCATTGCGCATCGTGGACCTGATGGATCGCAGTCAAGTGTCGGTGTTCGTCCACTGTTCCGACGGCTGGGACCGTACGTCGCAACTCTGCTCGCTGGCCATGGTGCTCATGGATCCGTACTACCGCACCATCTCCGGCTTTGCTATGCTGATCGAGAAAGAGTGGCTGTCCTTCGGCTACAAGTTCCACCAGCGCTGTGGCCATGGCGATCGGCACAGTGGTGACGAGCAGAGGGCTCCCATTTTTGTCCAGTTTGTTGACACCGTTTGGCAGGTGATGCAGCAGTTTCCTAGCGCATTCGAATTCACCGAGCAATACTTGCTGACTATTTTGCACCACCTTCACTCATGTCTCTACGGTACATTTCTCTGTGACAATGAGCGAGAGCGCCGCAGTATCCGCCAGAAGACTGCATCGCTGTGGTCCGAGCTTGAGCGTGAACGCGAGCGCTACCGCAATCCGCTGTATACCAGCTATATGCACAACCAGGCACTGTACCCGGTTGCCACCATTCGCCGGCTGCAGTTCTGGGCGAGCCACTACACGCGCTGGAGTCCACGCAACATTCGATCGTCGGGCAGTTCGTATTCCAACTCTGAACTGCACGCAATGTGTACCAGCCTGGAGGCACATTGCGAGGAGCTTCAAACGCAGCTAGACGAAAAGCAAGCCAGTGAGTTTCAGAACCGCTCCAGTGACTGACTGAAGCTAGTAGGTGGTACTGCTGCTAGTAGTACTCAGACTTGCTTGAAGAGATTGATCAGCATGGTACTGTTCTAGCAGGCAAAGAAATGTGTGCTGGAACACTTGTTCTTCTATGTGCACTGGCTTGCTACCAGTTTATGTAACGGCGTGCGCTTTTGCACTTTTTAGATTCACATTTTCCAGTATCTTGTTCTCTACTTTTTCCTATGAATGAAGCTGCAGGAAGCCTCACCACTGCTACTGAGTTTGTTCTCTACTGTTGTTGTTATTTATTTTTAGAATACCTTTATTGAGTGCCGAACAGTATATCATCTATAGGGCATACCTGGGTCACATGTAAGCTGTCGTGACTGTGCTTTTGCCACACAACTTTGTGAACTGATCATCTATAGCTGTACTTGTAGCATTTTCCATTTTCTTTTTACTCTTTAGGGTAGGACCACTGCTGAATGCAACTCTCGTTGCCATTCTTTGCTTAGTACCATTGGTGTAATTTTGTTTAGCTTTGTAACACTTGTCATGCTGCTGCTATCTGTGTCCTTTTCATTAACCCTTGTTGACAGCGAAGCATTTGCCTAGCAACTTGCTTCAAAATTGCTGTTCAAATTGTTCTTTATCCGGTTTTTACCAGCCTGCTACCTTTTGTTGGTCCGCACATAGCTGGAATACAGTTTATGCTGGCATGCAGTTGTGATGACATAAGGCCTGTCTCTATTCCATGACGTTCCCTCAACGATCATGGCATGGTTGGTTTCTTTTCGCCGTATGCTGTTGCAACGCCACCAGGTATACCCGGACACTCACGGGTTTGTCGTCTGACTAACTGCACAAGCGTGCATACTGCACATGTGCATGTATGTATTGCGGATTCAGTATGGCAAGCACCGAACAGGGGTGCCTCACAGGGATACACATAGTGACATACCCAATCACCGATTACCAGTTGTGTGTAACTCGAACCATCAATTGTATAGTCTTCTGCCACAAGGATTCGACTCCGACCGAGTAGCCGTTGATGTGATGGCCCACCATCGACATGTCATGTCCAACACCAAGGACCGTCGATCATGCATGATTGTGGTCAATAATAACGCAGGGTTCTAGCCAGGTCAAATTAGTGGGGGGAAACAGTTACCGTGTAACCCATATTTCCATGTTCAAAATAACTATCTTGCAATGCGAAATGCAACGTACTGGGTGAACACCTGACTTCACCCCCACAGGCCTGTCAGAAGCAGTTTTTGATTGGTCCGGTAGTTTCAGTGCCTTTCATACTTTGTGTATGATATGGCGGGTGCGCATGGCCTCCATAGCAGTGAACATGACTGTGTTGGTGGTTAAAATGTTGGTCCGGTAATAACCCGACCAACCGGACCGGTTCCGACAGCCCTGCAGTGATTCATTTTTTAACATTTTGAATGTGGGCTATAAGACTGCTATAAATCATAGGATGTCTGTGGGACCTCAGGAGGGGAAAATTTGCGGATGAATTATATTATATTATTATTAGGGCCTAATAATTGAATATTCTCAAATGGGGATGATCAGCGTAATTTCACAAAGTAACGGGGCTGCGATCAAGAGGTTGGTGTACTTTTGGTGCGATGGATATTATTGCAGCATGTGGAATAGGATGGAATAGGGTACTGTAAAGCGGAACTTTTCGCGGCGTTTTTAGTTCGCGTTTTCAGAATCCGGACAGGTTTGCGAGGTTTTAATTTTGCGATCGCAGAATGGCATTCTTGCTAAACCTGTGGCATTCTTGCTAAACCTTTCATGGATCTCCTTTTCGCGCTGGCTAAATTTCGCGATTCCCACGCGGTCGCGAATTTCGCAGAAATTAGACCATTGCAATAATTTCACGGTTTACAGTATAGAGAATAGCAGGAGTACTGGGGGGGGGGGGGGGTTATACTCTTGAGAATAGTGAGCACAAGGTTTATGACCATGATGAGTCAATGCTCAATATTCAGTCAATAATCATTATAAAGTCATAATTCTGTCAGCATGGGGTAGTAATATTACCATATCCGTGAGCGAGAAAGTCACTGCACTCTCGCTGTCTTTATCTTGGCTCCTCATGCAGCGTTGTACATGTACGAGAGTGAGTCGTACTGTACTTTAGTTTGGCGTACTGCATGCATGCGCTTTATGTTGTGGCAAGTACAGTGCCAGTACTGTTGGTTGTCAGGTTGTGGTGGTGGTGGAAGATCAAACTGAAAAGACACAGATCGTGCAAGTAGTTTTCTTCCAAAGAAAACATTAGCCGATTAGGTATTTGAGTTTCCACGTGTAATCTCTTCCCAGTTTACGTGGTTTAGTAATAGTAGTAGACTATGCCAGTTATATTTTATGCATACTTTTTTTCTTTCTTTGCCTGAAACTGGTCTCATTCCAATGCTGAAAGTGTGGGCGTGAGGCAAGTAATTTGATTTGGTGATGAAGGAAGAATGCGTGTTTGATTGTTTGCGAAAGTGACAGGAAGGAATGAAATTTTAGGCACATCCAGCTCCCGAAATTTCCGTATCGACAGTTACCGACATGTCGCAGTCTGCCAGTAAAACTAGCGTGAGCGAGGAGCAGAGTGTCGAGAGTCGGTTTCTGCTAGAGGCTAATGAGAAGCTTGCTCAGCCCGGAGACCCTCTCCTGCTACCCGGAGAGTCCATGCAGGTGGCTGCCAAGCATGTGTCCCTTGTTTGCCCGTACAATGGCGTTTTGCCGGGAACGCTGTTTCTCAGCACATACAAGATGACGTTCACTACAACAGAGTCAGAACCACAGTTGACTTACGTGGCTCCAATGGGTGCTGTCCACACTGTGGAGAAGGTCGGTGGTGCCAGTAGTAAGGGTGAATTCGCTTATGGACTGGAAGTGCAGTTCAAGGATTTCAGGACGTTCAGGTTCGCCTTCAAGCAAGAGGGCCACTCGCGCCGTCTCATTTTCGAAACGATGCAACGATTAGCATACCCGCTGTCGAGTGGCCGGCCGCTGTTCGCGTACGAGTATGGTGTGTGCGCTGTTCCCCCTAGTGGGGAGACTAGTCCCGCAGCCCAGTTCGACATGAAGGCTGAGCTCGCACGAATTGGAGTCCCATCGGAAGAGTTCCGGCTGACGACGCTTAATGAAAACTATGAACTTTGTGCATCCTACCCACCCGTCCTTGCTGTTCCAGCATCAGCCACAGATGACCAAGTGAAGGACGCCACAGCGTTCCGTAGCCGCAACCGACTGCCGGCCTTTTCCTGGATGCACGCAGAAAACCGCTCATCGCTGTTCCGCGGATCCCAGCCGCAAGTTGGCAAGTTTGGAAAGCGAAGCAAGGAGGACGAGGCTTTCCTGTTAGAGATCGCCAAGGCCAACCCTCAAACGCAGAAGCTTGTTATTCTGGATGCTCGGCCAAAGTTGAACGCCATAGCCAACAAGGCTATGGGCGGTGGCTATGAAGATGAAGAGGCCTATGGCATGGATCTGGTATTTTTGGACATTGGAAATATCCATGTAATGCGCGATAGCCTGAAGAAGCTGCGTGACATGTGTCATCCGACCATCGAGGACACGCATTGGCTGTCCAATCTAGAGGGCACACACTGGCTGGAACACGTTCGCCTGGTGCTGGTCGGAGCTAATCGTATAGTCGAGTACATGGACGGCAGCGGCGTGTCTGTCTTCGTTCACTGCTCCGACGGCTGGGATCGGACATCGCAGCTCTGTGCTCTGGCGATGATGTTGATGGACCCGTACTACCGGACGATAGCGGGTTTTAGCGTGCTGATTGAGAAGGAATGGCTTGCGTTCGGCCACAAATTCCAGCAGCGTATTGGTCATGGGGACAAACACAGTGGTGACGAGCAGCGTTCGCCAATCTTTGTTCAGTTCATTGATGCCGTGTGGCAGATCACCAACCAGTACCCGTGTGCATTCGAGTTCAACGAGCACTTTCTGCTGACCATTCTGGACCACCTGTTTTCGTGCCTGTATGGCACCTTCCTGTGCAACTCGGAGAAAGAGCGTGCCGAGGAGGTGAAGGACAAGACGATCTCCCTGTGGACGGACGTTGCCAAGAACCAGGAGGAGTATATGAACCCGCTGTACTCCAGCAGCGGCTACAGCTGTGTGCTGCACCCGTCGGCGTCCATGCGCCGCCTGCAGTTCTGGCCTGGGTACTACACGCGCTGGAACCCGGAGATGCGGCCACACAAGTCCGAGCACGACCGCTCGCAGGAGCTCTACCGCATCTGCTTGCAGCTCAAGAAGCAGTGTGCCAGCATGCAAAAGCAACTTGATGAGAAAGATGCGTGCACAGACGCGCCACTCGATCCCTAGAGGTGAGAACAGTGTGTATGTGCAACGTGCAGAGCTCTAGTGTGTTTTGTCCTGTATGAACTCTGACATGTTTGTCGTGCCCTTATTCTATCAGGGGTTTTTTAATTTTTTTAATAGCTGACTGGTTTGTCCTGTGCTAGCTGTTGTTTGGCTGCTCATTGGGCACCTGCCCTGCCGTACCGATCTTTAGAAATGCTTGTACCAATGTATATAGTCTTGACACGGTTTCTCCTCCCCTGTCGTTTGGCTGGTTTCCTTTAGGTATTGTGCGATGCATGCGTTTGTGTGTGTGTGTGTGTGTGTGTTCTTGATGACGTGTGAGCCCGTGTACGTGTGTGTCTTTGTCTTTGTCGCGGGTGGTGATGTGTGTGTGCACATTGAGAGTACTCTCCCTTTTCTCTAAGTTTACCAGACACAGTCCTATCGCGGGGTTTCCATTCTTAATTCTGTTGACTTAGCTTATCTGCCTGCTGTATTCAGGCGTACTTTGCAACCTCAGTTTAATGTTAGACTTGTGTCAACCTCTACGGCGTCTCGTCCGTTCTTTCACTGAGTTTTAAACTTTCCCCGGTATATCATGTTACTTTTTTTTACACTAGGTTATACCTCTTACCCGGTCATTTTATTCTCCTCTAACCTAAGACCTTCTGGTCTTCTTGACAACGTCTGTCATTGCCTTGAAAACGCACTACTGTCTTGTATCGATCTCGTTCTCTCCTCGCCCTGCAGGCATAATGAATCTGACCTTGTTTTTGTTTTTTTGTTGTTCTTGACCATGAAGATACCCATCTTCGATTCTTGAGCCATGCACGTGCACCTGCTCATCTGTTCGTATGCTGGTGCTAGCTTTGACTGTGTATATGGTCGGCCGTGGCCTTCCAGCCGTGTGACTTTGGGTAGGGCTAGGAATTTGAACTATCCCTATTCAAACCAGGGAGTGAGTGGACACGCGATTGCTCAGTGATTGAAAGTGTGTAGAGCCAGGGCTGTGTACAACACCTAAAGAAGAAAGTTACCTCTGCGTGCGTGTGTGGTGTATGTGGACAGTGTCCACATCAGACTCCCCGCATGTGCATGTCTCTGTCCAATATGTGTGCCATCTGATGACATAACGACAGCTCTGTATGCTCGCGCCCGTGTCCAACTGCAGTCGTCGTGTATTATCCTATCCCAACCGTGAACAAATTGTGCTTTCGATTTCATGAGACCATATTAAAGGGATACATGCACTCAATCTCATAAATTATGTCATGACCAATTACAGAGTACATCAGTATACCCTAATAGACCAGTGCTACAAGTACAGTAGTACAGTGTATCAAGAGTACATAACCTGGGGGGGGGGGGGGGGGGGGTATGCACTCTTGATGTCACTGATGATCGATGGTACTCGAACTCGTGAATGAAGAATACTTTTATGTGTGTAAAAAAAAAACTCTTGGTAGTACTGATTACACAGCAGTAGGAATTTGGTAATACACAATGGCCAACCTGTCTGCCCCTTCAGATCAACGCTGACATCACTTCTGCTACGGTGATATTTTGTAATACAATCAATTATCCTGATTTCAATCACGTAGTTTGACCCATGTACATGATTGCACTCAACGCTTTGACAGTTTCGGGCGGACATGGGCATGCAGGAAATGAGCTGGCACAATTATTTCAAAGCCTAGAACTACAGTGTAGTAGAAGTACAACACTCCAGAATGTCATTGCACCCAGAATAGACACGTCTGTGTGAGCGGACAAGGTAGAAATGGAACGTTAACTGCAGTCTGGCAAAAACTGTTTTTTTGCATGAAGGTCACCTACAACTATCTGTTTTTCAGATCCCAAAGTTTCAGGCTGATACTATGGTGGGAAGTGCCTTACATTCACCATTTTCTAGATGCCGGTCAGTATTTTAACGTCTGTTTCGGGATGATTTAAACAGTCCACCCTTCAGTACAACCAAAACACTGAAAAAAAAACCATTATCTTGGCCTGTATTTCTCCACAAGTGTATATCAGTGTGAAAGACGAGCTGATCACACACATGGACTCGTTTGAGGTGGAACCAAGCAACAAAACCACATAACTAGAAACAGCCGGAGCCGAAAAATCAGCTCCAGAGTAACTCGTGATGCCGCGCAAGGCAAAATAATAGGACTGTTGAAGCTGGTACTCAATCCACACATCAAATACCACTACACACATGTCAAAAATAGAAGAATTTGACGGACAAATGTAATTCCAGTGCGTTCTTGCTTCAGCCATGTGTGCACGCTCTCATCGTATACTGTTCGCGACCTCGGACTCTGCTCTGATGCATTGAGGCTCCCGACGACTGAGCGGCGCACCTTGGTAATATAGTTTGTAACATTTTGGCAGGAGACAGACAGCTCTTGAACACACAGCATCGAAATAATATTCCGGAGACGCACCACCAATACGGTGCCCATTGGCGAAGCAGGACGAGTCCACAGACTTGATAAACTGTACTTAACGTAACGTTACACATCAGTCCGCAATCCGAGGCCCGATTTGACTTCTTTCCACTCAGGTCATGTTCACCAGCCTTGACCATTCTGTGTATCTCAATTCTTAAAACACTCATTTCCAGACAGTGCACGATGCAGGTCTGCCACTTGCATCCAATGTATTGGGCAACAGCTAGCTAGTTGTTCTGGGCTATTAAGTCCCTGTATACGTTCCCCTGTGGTGCACGACGCTGTTGTTTCTTCAGCTCCTGCCATGTGTGCTTCAGAGCTCTGAAGTCGGTTCGGCGTATACATTCAGTACAACTCAGCATCCACAGGAACGTTCCCCTTCATTGGTGTTATCATCATCACTGCTGTCACCACGTTCGCCTGCATCCGAAAGATCCATCTCATTTGTTCCCTATGTCTTTTTGTACCGCGCTGAAGCCAGCAGCAAACAAAACGCTGATCGGCACGTCGTTTTCGGCGTAGTGGAAGACGCTCTCGACTACTACCTGACTCAGAAACGCTCTCAGAATCAGAGAAGCTCTCAACACCTGACAGCAGGCTATCAGCTGATCGCCGTCACCTCCAAATTCGCCCGTCAATACGCCACCCGTCGCACAACTAGCTGCCATATCTTCCTTCAGCCATAACGGATTCACTTCAAATTTTGGGTGCTGGACCTTGAAGCCCTGTGCTGAGCGAGGCACAAGCGCTTGATGCAAATAGAGCCCTCTAACCCAGGTAAAAAATATGCCACAGTTTGCCAAACTTCAAACGCCTGTATCTCAAAATGATGTCATGCAGCTAACGTTCCATTTCTACCTTGTCCGCTCACATGTACATTTTGGTTGTATGACACTATTGTAGACTAGTCTTGACTCTTGTACTCAGTTGTAGTACATAATTGTACGTGTGTGCTTTAGTTTTGGACCTGTCGATTTGTGACAAGGGTGATCATGGTGATATGACAGCAAGGTCGCAAGAGGGCATAACCAGATAACCGGTTAACCTCCTATACTATAAATGTCTCTGGTGACAGCCATGACACAACCACACTGGTATGAATATTGTGCAATAATGATCATCTGTTCAAAATACAAACAAGCAATAATAAAACAACAAGTCAGGACAAAACTTCAAAAGGAAAACAGAAAATATTGTATATTGCGCAACTATTACTTCTTCCTTGGTAGCAAAGGACCGGTATCACCGTGCAGCCGGTGCGTTCCACGCCAACCGACCAACGCTCGCTCGCTAGCAGGCTTCGTTGACCTCGTTTGTAGCGACTAGCGCGGTATAAAACACCGACTAGCGATAGCGTGACCACCACATCAACGCAGTCTGACAAAAATCACGCTGAGCGGAGAAAAGTGGCTCAACTATCACTCAAAGCCACAGATTTGGTGCATTCAAAGACTTTGACTTTTTTTGCACTTGAAGTTGAACAGAGCAGTTCATGTTCAAGGTCGAGAAGAGTTTCTCTTGACTTGTCGAGCTTGTTTGGCTCCATTTGCTGTCGAGTTTTATTTCTTCTCGTCCAAGATGTGGTGCCGACGTGCCTTGACGCTGAGAGGCCCCGTAGGTTTTTTTTGTTGGAGATGCAGACATCGAATTTTCCTCGTGGTGATGTTTGTTGGGTTGTGTCACGTTGCAGGGCCGCGGACTTGTGGGCGTTCGTTGCGCCACGAACGTAAGTTGACCCTAACTACCGAATCCACGATTTGTCTGTGCCGGTTTCAAGATCTTCTTGAAGATCTGTGATTGTCTGGCACAGCTCACAGCGTATTTCTAGTATCAGTAGTACTTTCCGATAGCTGGAACGATTGTTACAGAAGCTGGATCTCGTGATATCCTTCTGGCTAGTACTGAGTCACCAACCACAGCAATCTCAGCAATTGTAGCAATCTCTGAAATTTCAGATATTTGATATCAGTCACTCGAGAACGCTTGATGAGATTGAGAATGAAAACCAAGACGACGGAAGCTCTTGCATTGTAGGTGATGCCATGCCACTTGCATGGAGCAAATTCCAGTTGCTTTCAAAAAGCCAAAGAAGCATTGTACACTCTTCGGGACACATGCACTGCAATTGATGGCATGAATTATGTTAAGATGAGGCTATTTTGGCTCAGCAATGAAACAAAGAGGCAGGAACACGGACGTGTGACTTGGCTCATAGTGCTTGGTGTCGTGTATTGCATGGTAGACTGATGACCACAATAGTGATATTTGAAAAAAAACTCGAACGAGATGTCACAAAGTCTTCGTCACCAGTGGTCACCGTAGTGGCAAAGCTCATTTAATATTCTGGCCAATGAAATATGGACTCATCAAGTATTGAGCCTCTAGCTCCACTGTACAGAGACTATGGCATCATCTTTTGAAGTGTGTTGTGTGGAATAGCATCACGAGCACCGATTTGCAACTCCATACGAAGCATGTACAATGATGTCATTCACAAAACGCCGTATGCGCATGTTGTACAAGTACAGCTATGGCCAGAGAGATCCAACTACATGAATATAGTAGTGCCGTGTTCGAGTGCACAGAACAGTGTGTGTAGTGCTATGGGCTGCGTAGCCCCGGGCGCTATTTTATTCATGAGGTTGGATTTCCCTCGCCAGGACTAAGCGCAGCTCTGCATCTGAGGCAGGTTACGCATCCATGTACTGTCGCGGACATGGAAATCCAGTCGATTGACCGGGGCCGGCGCCCTCAGCGCGTACAGAATGTAAGTCGTTGCATGCAGCGCACATGTTGATGCGATTCGACCAGCGGCAGCGCGTAATAATGCATGTCATGGCTGCATGGCCAGCGCCCTGGGACCGCTAGACGTGCGACCGGATTTCCATGTCCACGACAATACATGTATACTGGTATTGTGTCATTGTGCTGGTCATGTCCAGGTGCCAGTGAGCCAGTTCGAGCCCAGCGCCAAGATCAAGTACGATGAGAATTTGTCTACGTTGGAGGTGGTGCGCAAGAGGTAAGCTTCACACAAGAAGGCTGTGCGGCTCATGGCATAAAACACAGCCAAGAGCACCCCGCCGATTGGACCCCGCGGGTTGTGGTTGTAGTGTGGACGTGTGTGGGGATGCGCGAATCCTGACTGAATGTCATGCGATGTGTACACAGCGAACTGGATTCATGCACTGCTCTCAGTACGTACTCACTTCTCCTGTGAGCGGCAGCAAACAGTGCTCAGCTAAAGTGGGCTGGTGTTTTAGTGCTCCTAATAGTTCACTGTGTGTATATTCTAAATCCTATCTTGTACCTGGGCCGTACTCGGCTTTGCGGAATTTCTTCTCAGCTTTAAAATCAAGGGTGTATGGGGAGGGGGGGGGGGGGGGCTCGCTGTTGCGGGACTATTGTTTTGGTTTCTTGCACACGTCGTGTCTTTGGCAGGGCTGTTGCATGCACTGGAGCTTGTGTGCATACGTACACCAGGGGCATAGCAGTATGCCTGATCTATTGATCACTGTGTTCCCATGAACACTGATCACTCTGCACAGCCAGAAGATGTTTAGACATTGTCTCTGCAGACCATGTACATGTGAAAGAGTACTATGTTATGAGGACTGTTTTTGTGCGGCTGTGTGCGCTGTTGTGTCCAGGCTTAATCACCCATTGTCTCTGGCTGAGAAGATCGTCTACAGCCATTTGGATGATCCTCAGAACCAGGTAAAGAGAAATAAAAGAGACGGGGGTGGGGGGGGGGGGGCTGTTTGCTTGCACACACAGATGAAGTACCAGTACAAGTGTGGATGCGGGTATGTGGATGTGCATGCAGGTGAGCACTTTTTTCTGTGTCAAAAACCTTTAGGGTGGATGTTGATGCGGCTCCCTTGCTTGGTATTCTTCATGTGCTGTGGGTTCTGTGTGTGTGTGTGTGTGTCTCCACGTGACCATGTGTGCTCACTCAGGACATTGCCCGTGGCGAGTCCTACCTGCGCCTGCGACCTGACCGAGTTGCCATGCAGGATGCCACTGCTCAGGTGAGCTGAGTCACTGTTTGTTCTTTCATCCTGCCCGAATGTTCAGTGAAGAATCAACTGCAGTTTTTTTGCCCCTTCTGTGAGACATGTGCTATTATCGTTTGCATGTTTAGTTTTGTTGCTGAGTGATACGGTGGAGCTCACATTGCCCACACCAGATAAGACATACACTAGACGGACACTTTTCCAGGCACAGATCTTCTCCATGAATGCACATGCTATAGCGTACAGACCGTGTGTGAAGCGCTGCCCGGCGTGTCCCTGGAACTGCCGTTGTGTTGCACACCGCATACTTCCCCGTGTTCAGATGCTTGACAGGGCATTGCATGCGCCACCAAAGCGCGATTGACAGTGTGGCAGTCACTAATAGACTGGGCCCTAACTTCTCCTTACAGTATGTCAACACTCAGTGAGCACTCAGACCAATCTCCATACATGTTTTCTTGTCCTGACTGCTGCTCCCTTCCTGTTTCTGATTTCCATTTTGCAGATGGCTATGATGCAGTTTATCAGCAGCGGTTTGCCACGCGTAAACGTGCCATCCACGATCCACTGTGACCATCTGATCGAGGCCAAGGAGGGTGCCGACACCGACCTGTCCCGTGCCAAGGATGTCAACAAGGAGGTCTATGACTTCCTGGCCTCTGCCAGCGCCAAGTACGGTGTCGGCTTCTGGAAGCCAGGCTCCGGTATCATTCACCAGGTATGTTAACACTACATTGCTCTCATGTACATAATATACAGTCATGCTCACTGAAATCCGACCCAAAGTACAAAAGTGACGCCCTGGACCATTTCCTGTTACACACTATTCTAGTCTTGTACATGTGTACGTCCAGCCGCATTCGTACCACTTCCAGGGCAGCAAGGGACGTGCAAATACTATAAGTCTACAATTTTTCGGCCCATTCAAGTTTCGGCCTCCGAGGGCTAAAATACATTTCGGCCACATTACATTTTCGGCCTGTATTGCTGCTGCTTGTATACACTGTCACACTGAACCTTGCGAAACAAGTTTTTCGGCTGAAACACATTTTCGGCCAAGTATGACCAGGCCGAAAATAGTCGAAAAGTAAATATGCGCCGAGTATTTGTGGACTTCCAGCACGTTGGCTCGGATTTCACTGAGCACAACTGTACTGCTACCGTGTGTGTGTGGCGGGGGGGGGGGGGGGGGGGGGTGCTGCACATACCGGGCTTCATTTGGGCATGAACGTTTTCTTGGTCTTGTCCAGGTTTGCAACATTTTCAGAATAACTGTCGATTTGCTTATGACATAATTCCAGCGATACATACCATGTGTTCTCGGAATATAGGTCGCGCTTTCTACAATAAACCCCAATGTCAAATAAGCAGATATGACTACACTGTACATAGTACTATAGTGTGACTTATCACAAGAGTGGACACAAGCACGCCTTTTTACAGAGATCGGCGGTTGGGTGTGCCACTTATATTGTTATAAGCGGAAACATTCTTTTGCCAATTCCTGTCTTGTTGGAGGGTTACTATTGACTGCGCGTACTGATATTGTTTGCGGTGTACATGTATTAATTTTAAATGTGCTGTAGATCATTCTGGAGAATTATGCCTACCCCGGTGTCATGGTGATTGGAACTGACAGCCACACTCCCAATGGAGGTAGGTAGCTTCAGTTTATCGTGAACTCTAGCTCTTATCTCTCTATGCTGTGCACGGTAGTGGTTTGGGCATGCAGTTTCTTCAGCTACTGGAGGTTCACTTGTGTGTGGGTGGGGGTGGGGGTGGGTGTTGCTATGTGAATGCTTCCTCGACCAACTGTCACATACATGTCACAGTTGATTTGAATGCACACTCAAGGAACTTGTTACAGGCTCATCACAATCAACTTTATTCTAAACCGTTCCACTAGTACTTCCACCGCCCTCTCATGAAGTGAAATGCAGGTACAAATAAACTGAACAAGCACAAGAAAGACCTGTGATGGCAACAGTACAGAGAAGAGTAGCCAGAAACGACACGGTAAAATGAGTAACCTCATGCACTTAGAAGTTACGACGAAAAGATGCCAGTGTGAAGAAACCAAGCAAGCGCGAATTGGTGCAGATTATAGATTACTGCAACAGGTTTCGTCACTTCCTGTGTGGTTGCTTTGTGTGTTTGTTTAGGTGGTCTGGGCGGTATCTGTGTCGGTGTTGGTGGTGCCGACGCGGTCGATGTCATGGCTGGTCTGCCCTGGGAGCTCAAGTGCCCCAAGGTGAGTGACTCCATCCCGAATAACTTTTAGTTTGGGTTACTGGTATAGCCACACTGACATTGCTAACACTCTTAGGTGCTGAGTGATACTGTGTCAATTCCTGCTGAGATCCTTACACCTGGGTCCAGAGATCCAGGATGTGTGAACTTGTGCACGAGGGCAGACTCTTGGTCTGCATGCCATTTTGTAGACGACTACATGTAGATGTAGATGAGTGTTGCGCTCCGTTTTGCTTTGCTTTTGGCCTGGTAGTGACAGGTACAGTACTCGTATCTTGTCTTGTCTCACAGCTCATTGGTGTCAAGCTGACCGGAGAGCTCAAGGGATGGACTGCCCCCAAGGGTCAGTTTGTTCGTCTTTTTGTTTTTATGTTATCACTGTTACGTGCCATTTGCTTACCGTATTTTACCGGTTGTAAGTCGACCCCGGTTATAAGTCAACCCCCGTATCCGGAGGTCTCAATTCTGCTTTTTAAAGTTTTCACCCAACGAAGCATTACTACCCACTCCCTGCTACTAACACAACAAATCATGTAAACATTCCTTATTGGAGGGTTTAACGTCCCAATCCTTGAAAAATGCCAATAAACTGGCAAAAATGTGTACACATGGTGCACTCGTGCATGCAGTGCAGGTCATTTTTTGTAATTAACTGATACTGATAGTTCCCGGTTATAAGTCGAATCCCGGTTGTAAGTCGACCCCCACCCTTTCTCCTATTTTTAGTCGTAAAAGGTCGACTTACAACCGGAAAAATACGGTATGCATGTATGTGTGGATGGCTTAGATCTGCTGAGTGAACACATACACTGCAGTAAAGTTGCAACCCAGCTCAGCTCAGCCAGATGAACCACATTTTTCAAAAATAGTCTTACTGGCTGCATTGTAGTGAAGGCCGAATCCTCATCTACAATAGTCACAGTCACAGTTTCTAAATCTCGGTTTGGGTCTTCCACCTGTACACCTCTGATAGTCCTGTGGTAGTTTGTGTGATCCGTGTACGTTAGATTGCGGGTTCGAATCCCAGATTTGTCATTATGTTGGGAATTTTGGCACTGGTAAAACGAAACAAGCCGTATTCTTTGAAGTGGCTTTGTTACATACCTGGCCGGTGCAACATTGATTTGGCATTGCAGATAGACTGGTAGTTATTATGGCTTACTGGATGAGCGCTTTGCCATATTCATTGCTTTTTTTCTTCTCTTTTTTTCTTGATGAATTTTTCTTGGTTGTGCCATTGCTGTGTGTGTGAGTGACTGTTGTACACTTTCCAAGTATGTATACCGTGTACCCTTGGTGGTGGCAGATGTTGACGACAGTTTTGGTCGAAAAGTTCATTGGCATGGCTCCGAGATGGATGGTATTGTTTGTCCTAGCTTATATTTTGTGTTTTCTGTGTATGAGTGCGTGGGTATGCATACGTGTGTGGATATGCATGCACGTGTATGTGTGTGGGTGTGTTTGTTTGCTTGTACAGATGTCATCCTGAAGTTGGCTGGCATTCTGACTGTCAAGGGTGGTACTGGTGCTATCGTTGAATACTATGGACCCGGTGTGGAGTCTCTCTCATGCACTGGTAAGAGTCAAACGCAGCAGCACCTATCGCGTTAGAGCGCTTCTGTTTCAAGTCTGTTGTTGTGCTGGGCGTCAAGTTGTTGAAGGGGATGTGGAATGCACAGGCAGAGCATCATACTATCATGCAGTGTATGCCACTACACTGTAGGTGAACATGCCCCCTCAAGTCTGGCTGCACTATCTGATACAGTGTATGCCACTACACTGTAGGTAGACATGCCCCCTCAAGTCTGGCTGCACTATCTGATACAGTGTATGCCACTACACTGTAGGTGGACATGCCCCCTCAAGTCTGGCTGCACACTATCTGACACAGTGTACAGTAAAACCTGTCAAGGCGACCACCTGTCCTAGAAGACCGCTGGAACCAGGACCAAGGAATGCTATTTCCAGTCTAATGACCCTGGATAAGGAGACCACCTGGTACCAGAGACTATGTTTTGAAGATCCCTTGAGCGGTGTCTTAAACAGGTTTCACTTTACATCTTCTACTGTGAACTGTAGACGCACGTGTTCAGTGGACTTGTCTGTGTATAGTCTACATGTCACAGTAATGTCGGCACATGGCTTGTGATGACTTTCGAAAGTTCTCTTAAGAGCTAGGGCGTGTCTTGTGTTTGTGCTGCAGGTATGGGCACAATCTGCAACATGGGTGCTGAGATTGGTGCCACCACCTCCGTCTTCCCCTACACGGACAGCATGGACCGCTACTTGAGAGCTACTGGACGTGCTGGTGAGTGTGACGATGTGCTGGGCAACCTACGAGCAAGTTACTGCTGTGTGTGTGTGTGTGTGTGTGTGTGTGTGTGTGTGTGTGTGTGTGTGTGTGTGTGTTTCCTGTGCTTCTTGAGCCTGCTGTTTGTGACTCCAATATTATCTCACCCGAACCAATTGATTTTTGCCCTTGTGCTCCTTCACCCACCACTTTTGTCTGACTTTGTCCGACCATCAGATCAGTAAGATTGTTGTAATCATCCTTGCTGCTGTCTTTGCTAATCCGAAAGTGTCTCGTGTTGACCATTATTTCCTGACTTGTTCCTTGTTTATACATGCCCACTGGCTGGCAGCACATAATGTCTACACTGGATGAGTTGCCTGTGCTGTACTGTGTATTTTGGGGGTTTGCTGACCTGCAGACATTGCCGACCTTTCCACCGAGTACCGCAGCTCTCTGCTCACCAGCGACGAGGGTGCCAAGTATGACCAGGTCGTCGAGATCAACCTGTCCGAGGTAAGCTGATGTCTTATGTGTTCACTTTGTCGCCTTGGTGCTCGCTGCTGATCTTGATCCAAGCACTGCCTATGCTGTAGCAGACATTTAGATTCGTTGAGAAGTCAAACAGCCACGCGACGCTGGCCGTGCATCCGCGAGCACTGCGGGTCCATTTTTTTACATTGTGTATTTGAACTACAGCGTGTGTAGACCCAGGTGCTCGAAGTCCGTACATGGTATCCTAAGTTCGTACGCCCATAATTTCATGTTCTGTTATTGTATTCGACTCAAATATTTTATGGAGGGGACAGTGTGGTATGTTCTCCTCGCGTACCAATTTTCAGGGATCTACGATAAGCAGAAGTCCCATACCACGGGATCGGGCCCGGGAGTGGGTTTTCGACTGTCCATACGAATACAAATTGGGTTACATTTCATGCAAAAATCAACTTTGCCAAGACCGATTTCGAACGGACACAGCGTCAAACAGACCTTCACTCAATCATCAAGAGCCAGCTTAGAGCTGACAATGGCCAGAGGAGAAGAATTTACAGAGAACCAACAATCCTTGCAGAAAGGTTGACACTCCTGGCATCTCCACCACTGTTTTCCCGCGGTTTTCACAGCGCAGCTGCTTCTTCTCTGAGCCGACTAAAAACAGCTTGCATTGCGGCAACAAACTACGCTTTTGCAAGAAATACTGGTGGAGGCACATGCCAAACATATCCCTTCGGTACTTTCGTCGTAACCGAGGGATTGCAAGTTAGCAATTAGCAGAAATATGTGTGTATTTCGAGTCACCTCTGATCAGTACGGACTTAGAGTACCCTCTGCGACACCAAAATTTGATATGAAAAATGAGCGAACTCCAGAGAAACAGATCGGATCGAAAGATGGCCTGGTTCAATCGAGCCTGGCCTCAGAACAAACTTGGACAAGATACCTTCCATCCACGAGCAGGATTCTGGCAAGTGATCATTGCTAGCGTGAGTTTCAGCTCGGCAAACACACACTGTAAAAGTGTACGGACTTCGAGCACCTGGGTCTACTCGCTAAAAGCAGTGAGGGCGCCAGTCCCAGTCATCCCACTCTAATTGCGGGTAGCACGGGTACCCTACTACTCGATGACACCCCTAATTTCAATGTCTACGACAGTACATGTATATACAGCAGGTGAATGCTACTGTATTTGGTGATTTTGTTACTCTGCTGCTACTCCACCATGCTGCCCATTTGGCCAGGCTGTGTGACTTGCACATCACCACTGTAGCGGGAGTGGTACTGTCAAAGGTGCCGTGGTGGTAGAGTGTGGTATACGCCTACGGTTACTGTGTCAGTCTGAGTGTCGCCTATGGTCACTGTACATGTAGCTATCGTTGGTATTCGTTCACTTTTGAGTCTCTTCTCTGCGTGTGCATTGCTCAGCTTGAGCCCCATGTCAACGGACCGTTCACCCCCGACTTGGCCCACCCTATCTCCGAGCTCGGTGCCCGTGCCAAGCAGGAAGGCTGGCCCATGGACGTCAAAGTCGGTAAGTGATCAGTCAGGCTACAATCGTAGTCGCTACGCTAGCAGGCCGATTGCTCGTATTGCAGCTCATGTAGTCTATGATGCTGCCGGCTCTAATGTACAGACCCTCAACAGCTGTTTGACCATGCTATTTTTCCCTACTCTTCACGCAGCAGAGACTGCGTCTAATTGTCAGCGCACTTTACACTGGGACCTCTCGAATGCACACACCTCAGTGACCACGCATCTGTCTCCTATTGGAAGGATACAGTTCAACTGGACAGAAAAGTCGAGACCTAAGCGAATGTGCTTCAATTGAATGTAGAGGTAGCAGCAAGCAGACACTTCATTACTCCGTAGTATGTGTTTCTGCATGGGTTGCGAGAATGTAACGTTATGTTGCCGTGCTCCTGTGCCATCTGGCCGTCATCGCTCTGTTCTGATCCACTGCCTCTTTGCACCCAGGTCTGATTGGCAGCTGCACAAACAGCAGCTACGAGGACATGGGCCGCGCTGCCAGCATTGCTAGACAGGCCCTGAGCAAGGGTGTCAAGGCAAAGTGAGTATTGCGGGACCGGCGGTGAGCCCCATTCTTGAAGCCTGATGGTATCCCGCTCCTCCTGGGGCAATTTAGACTTTTTTGCCAAATCTCTCTGCTGTTTACTTGTTTAGGAGGCACATACACACACACACACACACACACACACACACACACACACACACACACACATACACTCTCTCTCTCTCTCTCTCTCTCTCTCTCTCTCTCTCTCTCTCTCTCTCTCTCTCTCTCTCTCTCTCTCTCTCTCTCTGTCACACACAGATACACAAAGTTAAATTCCCCCTTTGTCATTTTTCTACGTTTCTTCAGGTCTGGCTTCACCATCACCCCTGGCTCTGAGCAGATCCGTGCCACCATCTCACGAGATGGTCTGGTGAGTGCACTGTTGTAGGAGTCTGTGTGGCTAAGGCAGAGGGCAAACATTACCCATCTAAAACGTGCATCTTCCATCATGCTTTCATCATTTTCTCGTTTTCTTTGGCATTGCCAGAGGCATTATATATGTAAAAGCCAGTAGTCCAGACAGATGGAACTCTCTTTCACCTGAATGTCATCAGGTAGCTTCCTTTGCAACATTGATTAACATCTTACGTGATCACCTAGGATACCCCGTAACAAGACATGAAGTCTGTGGGGACTGCCCTAGTAAAACTACTTACATAATAGCTTTGCTCCTGTGAGCATTGAGCACTCCGTTGAACCGGAGAATGGCACTCTCTGTGTATTGTTCAACGCCGGACCCAACCACGCCCAGGTGGCTGTATGGCTGGGTTGGTCTGTTCGTGGTACATACTGCATCATTGTTTTCACATCCCTGGTCATGTGACACAAATCTGTGTAGAAAGTGATCATGGCATGTGGACAGTGGACTGGAATCAACATGGTCGACATCATGTGATCTATAGATGCAGGGGTTGAGTGGACTGGAACCAACATGGCCGACGTCATGTGACCCAAAGATGCAGGGGTTGAGTGGAGTTTGAACCAACATGGTCGACATCATGTGATTGTGACCCATAGATGCAGGGGTTGAGTGGAGTTGGAACCAACATGGCTTCCCATGTGATACATGTGCAACATGTCTATTGTGTCACTGGGTGTGTCATTGCATGGCTGTCAGGGTGCCCATGACATACATTGTACTGCTGTGTGCTGTGCTCATTCTCCTCTATCAGGATGCTCCTCTCAAGGAGATTGGTGGACAAGTGCTGGCCAATGCCTGCGGACCGTGCATCGGACAGTGGAACAGGTTAGTTTGACGTGCGTGTAGACTGCAGAGCGTTGACTGGTTGTGCTGGTTGTAGGTGGCGCCGCCGCTGCTTGTACTTGGCCTGATCAAGGAATAGCACAGATGCTCTCAGTGCTGTTTTTGAAACTGTGTGACCGTATGCTGTTTGTGTGCGTACGTTTCCTGCAGACAAGACATCGTGAAGGGAGAGAAGAACACCATTGTTACCTCGTACAACCGCAACTTCACCGGCCGAAACGACGCCAACCCAGCCACTCATGCTTTCGTCACCTCCCCCGAGGTATGAACATAATAATTATGCACGTTTCCCTTTTCCCTTGGCTCATGTGTAATGTTTCATGCATAATCAAAAAATCTCGATCAGTCGAGGTACAAATTGCTGCCTTTGAAAGTCTTGGGTTGAGGAGCTTTGGCTGCTTTTGCTTAGTTTTGTGTTTGTGTGTGTGTGTGTGTGCGTGTCGTCGTTACTTTTCTAGTTGGTCACAGCCATGGTGCTCGGAGGTCGTCTTGACTTCAACCCACAGACAGACAGCCTCACTGCTGCCGATGGTCAGTAGCTTCTACTTTCTCTACCCTCCCCGTTACCATGGTTACCTCTCTGTCCACCTGCCAAGAGTACATACCCCCCCCCCCCCCCAGAGTGTGCAACTTCCACATACACAATATCAATATGAATATCAAGTTGACATCATTATTTTATGATGCAATGCTCCTTGCGCCAGTGATTTACAACATGTGTACGGGTGTCAAAGCATCACACGTTTTTCTTTGCAATAATTTGTACAGGATCAGATAGACGTTGGTCCGACACGGGTTCCGGGTTCGTCTGATAGTCCGTGTACAGTGCGCATTGCATCATAAAAATGACGTCAACTTGAAATTCTGTCGGGACAGCACCCACAGTCGAGTTGCACACTCTTGGGGGTTATGTACTCTTGCTACCTGCCCATTCAGAGAAGGATTGAAAAGACTGCTCAACTGCCTGTAGCTCTGAGATTCATGCATATGCAATAGTAGACAGCATTTCAGTACTTGTTTGTATGCTGGCTATCTCCTGTGCAGTTTTTGTGACGTCATTAATGCATAGTGTGCAACCTGGTTAATACTTTCCTTTGGTTTGGGTCTCTTTTTTTTCTTTGTACCAGGCTCCCAGTTCAAGCTGGACAGCCCATACGGTGATGAGCTGCCAGAGAGAGGCTTTGACCGCGGTGAGGACACATATGAGGCACCACCAGCCAGCGGCGAGAGTCTGAGAGTGGACGTGGACCCGGCCAGCGATCGCCTGCAGCTGCTGAACCCCTTCGACCGCTGGAACGGCAAGGACCTCGAGGACATGGTCATCCTGATCAAGGTGTGTGGCGTGTAGCCACTGTAGGTGGGAGGTGCTCGCTGCATGTAGGAGGGTCTAACTGAGGAGTGAAACTATGTGCCTCTTTTTGGCTGGAGGGGCTGACTAAGGAGTGAAACTAGGTGTGCCTCTGTTTGACTGGAGCAAACCCAGCTTACCCCACCCTGGCCCAGATATCCCATGGTCCCATGATCCAGTGCACAAAGGGGGGGGGGGGGGGGGGGGCTACTGGTGTTCTCACTGTGTGGATGCACTGCACACTATCCTATAGCATGACATGCTGTTACATGTGCACTCATATCTCTTATCCAGACCTCCAAGTTACGGGCACCCTGTGGCTGAGTTTTAGTGGAAATATGACTACTCTTCCTATCTATAAAATAATACAACTCAACTGATGCCGACATGATAACTACCGGTACGTGTACTGGCATTTTTTTGTGGACATAATGACGTCATATGCCAGATCTCTGGCCCTTCCCTATTGAAACATATATGATTGAGAGTTACGATTCTTACAAACATTTCAAAGTTATGGTCAGTGCACCCGTGTAAGCGAGATATGACTGTACTGTGAATTCAGGTCCTCTGGGCAACGAGTCGATTTATTTCTCAACTAAGCACACGCGTTTTGTCTTCTTTTTTCTTTTTCTTTTTTCGCTCCATGTGATTTCAGGTCAAGGGCAAGTGTACAACCGACCATATCAGCGCTGCCGGTCCCTGGCTGAAGTACCGCGGCCATCTGGACAACATCTCCAACAACCTGCTGATCGCCGCCGTCAACTCCGAGAACGAGCAGCCCAACTCCGTGCGCAACCAGCTGACGGACGGCTTTGGCACCGTTCCCGACACTGCTCGCCACTACAAGGTAGGTTACGATTGGGACAGTGCATTAGTGTACCCGATATTGAACTGGTGAGCCCCTAACTCTGACAATGTACTGTTGAACGATGAACAGTTGAGCCCCTAACTCTGACAATGAACAGTTGAGCCCCTAACTCTGACAATGAACAGTTGAGCCCCTAACTCTGACAATGAACAGTTGAGCCCCTAACTTTGACAATGTACTGTTGAGCCCCTAACTCTGACAATGAACAGTTGAACCCCTTACTCTGACAATGAACAGTTGAGCCCCTAACTTTGACAATGAACTGTTGAGCCCCTAACTCTGACAATGAACTGTTGAGAACTGTACATGCTGTGCTGTGAGAATTATTGAGTGATAAAGAAAATATTGCTACTGTACCAAACACTCTGTGTGTTGTGTCTGTGTGCACCATTAGGCCAATGGTCAGAACTGGATTGCGATCGGTGACGAGAACTATGGTGAGGGAAGCAGCCGAGAGCATGCCGCCTTGGAGCCACGCCACCTCGGTGGACGTGCCATCATTGTCAAATCATTCGCCCGCATTCACGGTGAGTTCTTCAATGCGACTTTGTCGAGCTATCCATGCCCTCTCTGTCTCGCTTCGATTGCCATGCGCCGGGCATCTGATTTGCCGATGCTAGGTCGTACAGGTCCAGAGTTTCTCCTGATCAGTATAGGCAGGCTGCACCATTGCTCAGATAGTTTTTTTGCGACCAATGTGCTGGGTCTTTGCACTGTGTGAACGCAATCCTACACGCACTGTTAAGATGCACTGAAGTGGATGTTTCTGTTGCTCTTTGGAAATCTCCACGACACACATCTGTTCATGCGTGAACCCTGACAAGTCTTTGTGCTGCTTGCTCTGGAGATTTATGCACAATGTACACACCGGTATGTGTGCTACCAGTTGAGGATGATATGCTCATCCGTGTGTGTGTGTGTGTGTGTGTGTGTGTGTGTGTCCGCGTCTGTGGCAAGATTGAGTTGGAGTGACTGACATCTGCCCCATGTGTGTGTGTGTGTGTGTGTCCTGTTGCAGAGACCAACCTGAAGAAGCAGGGTATGCTTGCGCTTACCTTTGCCAACCCAGCTGATTACGATAAGATTCAGCCAAGCGATCGTGTTGCCATCCGTGGCCTCCCTGAGTTTGCGCCTGGCAAGGTGAGCAGTCATCTTTTGTGTGTATTAACAGCTAGGATGTATGTGCTGTGTGTGCGTGTGTTGAGACAGGGTAGTTCTTGCTTTACAGCCGACTCAATCAATTTGTTTGACCAGAGATTAGTCTTTACGTCATCTTCTGCTTCAAGTGCGTTGAATTATTTGTAAAGCCTGATTCATATTCCGTGTAGTGTACAGGAAACACCTCCGTGCAGTGGGGGGGGGGGGGGGATTCTGTTGTCCACGGCTACGCTCCTTCCTGCTGTTGCTGCGTTTCTAGCCAGCATACTCTGTCTGTGTAGGTTGGCCAGTGTGCGTGTGTGTGTGTCTGCAATAATCATACACCATTCCAGCTCACCATCACCACTGCTTCTCTGCGCTCCCTTTTCTTTTTTCTCTCAGCCTCTCACATGCGTCCTCGCACACGCTGACGGCTCCAGCGAATCCTTCCCGCTCAACCACACGTTCAACGAGGCGCAAATCGAATGGTTCCGCGCTGGCAGCGCCCTCAACCGCATGGCCGAAGTCTTCGCAAAGTAAACCGGAGGCCTACCTGTACCTGCTCTTGTCACCAACCGACACAGGCAGCATTAAACTAGACATCGCTGCACCATTATGCAGTTCTGCTCACTTCAGTACGTTTTCATGCAAATTTTCAAGATTTTTCAACTTTTGTTCCTGTAGTATGTGTAAGTCTAATAATGCGAGTTTCTTGTGCATGCTAAGTTTAATAGAGTTGTATAAATACGAAGCGGTAAATGAATATATTCTGAGAATTACCTTTCGTCACTTCGTCGCCTCGTGCTCCAGGGCGGGCTAAGCTCGGAATGTGTAATCTCCAGAGCCATCTCTTGATGCTTGCTGGCCCGTGTATTGACCTGGGTTACCCGTATTACCAAGGGTGCATAGCCCCAAGAGTGTGCAAGGCTGATCTCTGAGCTATGGGTGCCCTACGAGGTTCACTGCCTTCGTTACGTAGTGAAATGACAATCAAGCTGACTGGGTTTGAGTTCTCCAGGCTACGGTTGAGGTGCAGCGACTTCATGCATATCACGGGTGGTTCAAAAGCAATCCCCTCGCGTGACGCATCACGTACAAAAATACCAGAATTCTGAGAGAAAACCGCACTTGCAAGCTGGAAACTGTAGTGATATGGTGTCACTGAGTGACCATTTGTTTCTTCTTGCAAACTTGGACGGATCGCCCGGACTCTGCATATGGGATCTGGCACGACGGGCTGTCTGGTGACAGTGACTGAGTTTGGTGTGAATGTAGGACTTGATTGGTGCTAGTGATAGCTACATGTATAGTGTCGCCTTCATGCTGGCACTGTTGCTGATCATTTATTAGCAGTTGTGTATGCATGCACATGTATGCCACTGTGAGGTGGCAGCACTATCAGCTACAGTGTGCATTAACGTTACTTGCGCTATAACTCTGGCATGCTTCACACCATCCTCACTAGCACCAATCAAGTCCTACATTCACACCAAACTCAGTCACTGTCACTTGACACCATATCAGTAGATCAATTTTGACGCAATGCCCCAGCTGATTCCCCAATTCGTGGCTACGTATGTGGGCAGCACGCCGCGCCGGACCCTATTATTAGGCCTATACACAGAGTGGCATACTCATGGTGTTATGTACTACTCGTGGTTATACACAGAAGGACTTCTTCTGTATGCGTGGCCGGCCTGGTTGAAGAAATGTTATTTGTTTCTTCTTGCAAACTTGGACGGATCGCCCGGACTCTGCATATGGGATCTGGCACGACGGGCTGTCTGCATTACGTAGCCACGAACTGTGGGCCACTGCGTCATTATTGAACTGCTACGGTTTTCCTGCTTCCAAATCCGCTTTCCCCGGAGACTTTGTATAGCTTTGTACGTGATGCGTCACACACAGGCATTGCCTTTGACCTTGCCGTATTGCACATGAAATCGTTGAGGCTAAACAGTAGGAAAACTCAAATCCAGGTGAACTTAACGTATTGCACATGAAATCGCTGAGGCTAAACAGTAGGAAAACTCAAATCCAGGTGAACTTAACGTATTGCACATGAAATCGTTGAGGCTAACCAGTAGGAAAACTCAAATCCAGGTGAACTTACCGTATTGCACATGAAATCGTTGAGGCTAACCAGTAGGAAAACTCAAATCCTGGCAGTTGGATCGTCATTTCACTACGTAGTGCAGGCAGCGCATAGCCCATAGCTCGAACATCAGGAGTTGCACACTCTTGGCGCTACCGTATGTCCGCAGCCATGGTGGTATAATTGTTTTGATTATAAAGCCAGTCTCAGTTATATAGCCATGGGCTTCAGAAATGAAATGTCATTATTTTGAAGTATGTTTGTAAATATGAAGGAATAAGACAGTACAGACTGTACTGATACTAACAAACTCACAGCCCTGTAGGAAGGGTGAACAGGTGGATTTAGATTAGTGAAAGCCAGTGCAACTACTTGATACAATGTCATGACTGTAGATTACCAGTTGGCACTACATATGTAGTATTATCAAGAGTACATACTTGGTATTATGTACTCCCTACTGCCTGGATGTATTCTGTTGGTGTGTACAATGTATCAAAAGTCCATTATGTACTCTTGTTACTATCATAACAGCAAGAGTCCATACCCCCCCCCCTGGGGTTATGCCAACAGTTACTTATGATGGACTCTTGATAACAGTGCTATGCTTGGCGTTCATTCCTTCTCTGCATGCAGTCAGGATTGTGTTGTTGGTTGTCTGCATTGTTCCAAGGAAGGACAAGTGCAACAACTATGTGCAAAGTGCCTGTAGCTTGTGAAAATGTATTATTGCGTTGCATTCCTGTTTTCGCTATTTTGGGGCATAGTTTTCACCAGGGAGTCTCGTATACGACTCCCTGGTTTTCACTTTCTCAGTGTTGGTGGCACTGGCGCAGGCACTTCAAACGGTAACCGGCACTGACTGTAGCACTTGCCATACCGGCCAGTGCTAATGTACTGCTAAAATGCCAATACTGGCAATACTCCCCAATAGTCATCAGGCAATAGTCATGCCTAATGGGGCAGTCGACGTATATCATGGTCTACGAAGATGCTTGGCTCTGTCGGCACCGCCGCCTTACGACGCCTCCCAGGCTTTGTTGCAGTGCTCGCTCTCCTCTGCGATACTACCTCTACTGAGGCTCTAGACTAGTACAGTCTAGGCTAGCTCTGACTCTTCTGAAGTCTGCTGACCCTCACTTGTCAGTCCTGTTATGTTATGTGTAGATCCACATCGGTCATCACTACAAAAATGATTGTGCATGACTTGTACTCACTGAGTCTGTGCATGCATGGTGGCCAAGTGCATGCAAAGACAAGTGCGAAACAAACAAACAAAAAACTCCATATCCGTGCACGCGACGAAGAAACACAGCAAACCTGATTGTATTTACTTGGTGTAGTCTGTAGATGTACACGACGTTGTTGTAGCCTTCTCCGGCAGCCGGGATCGAAGGAGCTAGCCTCGTGCACCCCACAAGCTAGCTGGTGATCGAGTAGGAGAGATACTAGTAGTAGGGCAAGAGGAAGGAACAATGATGCGCCTGATATTGTAAAGTCTAGTTCATTAGCACCTACAGTTTGGACAGTCCGGTGCGTGTGAGCGCGTCACCGAATTTGTGCAGTATCCAGCGCAATGTCGAGTGGGAAGACGAAGCAAACATCTCCTTTGGCCAAAACTAGCTCTGGCGAGAAGCCAACGACTGAGCCATGTGGACGCCTACTAGCGGGCGAAACAATCGAGGAGACTGCCCCTAACGTCGTTTTCCTTTGCCCCTTCAATGGACCGCTGGCTGGTACGTTGTTCGTCACAACCTACAAGATCATGTTTGTATCGAGTGAGGGCGAGCCGAGGGCAGTCTACGTTGCGCCTCTGGGTGCAATCCATTCCGTAGAGAAGGTTGGCGGAGCGTCCAGCCGTGGCGAGCACTCCTACGGGCTGGAAATGCAGTTCAAGGACATCCGCACGTTTCGCATGGCATTTCGCCAGGAGGGCCGAACCAGGCGAACGATTTACGACCTGCTGCAGAAGCTGGCGTTCCCGCTCAGCTCGGGAGGGCAGATATTCGCCTTCAATCATTATTCGAAGGGGTCGCTGACTAAGCATGATGCCGAGCACGGCTGGGGAATCTTTAGCATGATCAAGGAGCTACGCCGGATCGGCGTGCCCAACGAAGGCTGGCGCCTGTCGTCAATCAACGAGGAGTATCAGTTCTGCCCGACGTACCCGGCTGTGCTGACAGTGCCGGCGGCGGTGACGGACGTGCAGCTGGAGGCGGTGGCGTCGTTCCGAAGCCGCGCCCGCATCCCCGTCCTGTCCTGGCTGCATCCGGAGAACCACTCGAGCTTGACGCGCGGCTCTCAGCCGCTCGTAGGCAAGCTGGGCAAGCACAGTCGCGACGACGAAGCCTATCTGGAGGAGATCTCAAAGTCGAATCCAAACTCGCAGAAGCTGGTCATCATGGACGCGCGCCCCAAGCTGAACGCCATCGCCAACAAAGCCATGGGTGGTGGCTACGAGGACGAGGAGCATTACACGCACATGGAGCTTCTCTTTCTGGACATTGGCAACATCCACGTGATGCGAGAGAGCCTGCGCAAGCTGCGCGAGATGTGCTTTCCGACGATCGACGACGCCCACTGGATGTCTAACCTGGAGAACACGCACTGGCTGGACCATGTCAAGCTAGTGTTGGCCGCCGCCAATCGCGTGGTGGATCTGATGGACCGCTGCCGAGTGTCAGTCGTAGTGCATTGCTCCGACGGCTGGGACCGTACCTCTCAGGTCTGCTCGCTCGCCATGATGCTGATGGACCCGTACTACCGGACCATCCGCGGCTTTGCCGTGCTGGTCGAGAAGGAGTGGCTGGCGTTTGGACACAAGTTCCAGCAGAGGGTAGGCCAAGGTGACAAGCATTGCGCCGACGAGCAGCGTGCACCCATCTTTGTCCAGTTTATTGATGCCGTCTGGCAGGTGACTCGGCAGTTCCCCTGCGCCTTTGAGTTCAACGAGGCGTTTCTCCTGGCCATACTGGACCATCTATATTCGTGTCTCTTCGGCACGTTCCTGTGCAATACGGAGCGAGAAAGGAAAGCAGTCAAGGATGCGACCAAGTCCCTGTGGGCGTTCATTGCTGAGCACCGTGACGAGTTCGTCAACCCGCTGTTCTCCGAGTACCTGCACAACCATGTGCTGTGCCCGATCGTGTCCATCCGCCGCCTGCAGCTCTGGGTGGCCTACTACGCACGCTGGAATCCGCGCATGCGGCCGCAGGAGAACGAGCGCGATCGCACCACGGAGCTGTACAAGCTGTGCCAGCGCTTGCAGTCGCAGTGCGCCGAAATGGAGCAGAAGCTGAAGTAGAGCCCTGCTCACGGTTTGCCGTAAGTGTAAACGTGTGCGTCCCTTCTAGCTCGTCCGCTTAATTACCATACTAGCTGAGTCCTGTAGTTACTCACCGGCCTTGAGGCCACACACTCCACTCTTCAGGGTAAGAGCCAGCAAGAGCATAGCATCTTGACACATTCATTTAGAGTCTGTTACAGTCTGACCTGCGCAGAGTACCACAATAGAGTACATGTATGGGTTTCTGACCGGGATTTCCCGTCGCGCACCTCCCGCCTTCATTCTTTCATTGATGGGTAGGGGGGCGATAGTTGCTTGTGCTGGCAGCGATGTCGACGTGCGAATGAGCGTGACGAGTATCTGTACTTGGCAGGGCATTTCTTTCAAACTCGAAATACGTTCAAATTTTCAGTTCACTTGATATCCTACTAGTCTAGGTGCTCCAAAACGTTCGGCTCGGTATGAAGAGGAGCTGAAGTCAGAGAATAAAGAATATTTTCCGTGATACAGTATTAACACACATTCACCGCTGGTGTCCTATTTTACAAAGTAACGCTGCCTCGAAGGCAGCCTCGTGTCTTTTAGTTTATTATATTTTTTTCTCTTAAAATTGGAGCGAAGTTGTTATGCTCGAAGCAGATATGAATGACTGTGTGTAGCCAATATGATGAACTTGATGATCAGTTCTGTTTCTCACCCGGCATCACTAATTATGCTCTATTTTCGTTGGTCCGAGGGAAAGATGTTCTATCTTTTCTTTCTTTTTTTAAAAATAGTTTTCTGTAGCAATCTGGTCGCCTTTGTACACTGCCAGGCTTGAGTCCGTGACATACATTCTCTGGTCTGAATGAATACAGTGCATCTGATGCGAATAGCTCCCAATTTACTGAGGTGAAGTAACATCAAAAAGCAATTTCAAGGATGTTAATGTTGTTGTTGTCGTCGTCGTCGTCGTCGTCGTTGTTGTTGTTTTTTTGTTTTGTTTGAATTCTTTATTTTCACGATGGCACCATCGCCAATAAGAGATTGTTGTTGTTGTGTGTCCACGTGCATGCATACATGTGTGTGTGTGGGGGGGGGGGGTGCATGGGAGCACAATGTCCGTGTGTACCACGTGACCAGGTGATCATGCGTGGTGCCGTCATACAGCAGCCACGGCAACACAGTACTTTGTGTACGCAAATCCGTCCGGCAAGCTGCGAGTGTACATGAGTCATGACATGAGTCGCATACCGTCTCGCATTTGTTTTGTTTCAGCACTGAGTGCTATTGAGTACAATACTGTGTTCCCAGTTATCTGTCGGTGTGCATTCGGTTACCATGGTTACAGTGTCTAGTCAGTTATCTGTCGTATGTCCAGTGTGCTGGAATATGACTTCGGCACAACAATTGCATGGTGTCTTCTCAAATATGTTATGCTTCGGGGGGGGGGCTCTTTGGGCTAACCCGCAAAAAGGTTATGGCTCGATGAACTGTATCATGTGTGCATGCTGGTGGAAAATGCTACTCAATCTGCAGAGTGCAGACAGTAGAACTCCACTACTACAAAGACTTTAAGTACAATGTAGTACAGTACTGGGCAAAGAAATCCAACCTCATGAATAAAGTAGCGAAAGGCGCTACGCAGCCCTAGCACTACAAACACTGGTCTGCGCACTCGGACGCGGCGCTACTTTATGCACAAGGTTGAATTTCTCTGGCCAGCACTTTTAGAGAAGTCGCTCTCACCGAAGGCGCGTAGAGCTGAGAAAGTATCATGATTTTATGTTTCTGACATTTCAACACTTTTTAGAAATAATAGTGTGTAAGAATGTCAGCCCACATCCCTTATAAAATGAGGCACTACTGTACTAGTACTACTACTAGTACAGTCAGTACATACCAGGAAGCCTTATACGTAGACACATACGGCTCTGTGGTAGACCTGCATGCCGGTGGTCATACTGCCATCTCTGTGAGTCTGATCGAAGGGACGTTAGCACAGCAGCTACTCACTGACGTTTCCTGTGTGACCTATCGACTTGTGATGGCTGTGGCCAATGTCGAGGACGACTCTTCAGCCTCTGGTGTGCCGACGAACCCTTTTCCCGGTGCAGTCTTTTACCAGGATGGTAGCTGTTTCACCATTGCTACGTTCAGTGCAAGAAACTGCCTAACAACTAAAGCGACAAGGGACACTTTGTGCCAGGACTTTTTGAAGTACAAAGTGAATATCTGCGCGCTGCAGGAAACAGGAATTCGTCGACGACATCTGCTGGAGGATCTCGACGGCTTTCGCCTCTATATGCCTTCACACCCATATCCACGCGGCTGTGGCCTGGCCTTCATCGTCTCCAGGGACTTGGCGACGAGAGTTGACCAGGTTTGGGGTCTATCGGACAGGGCGATCGCAATATCCCTGCACTTGGACAACGGGTCGAACATGACCATATTCAATGTTTGCGCACCGTCGTCGTCGTCGCCCGGATGTCCGGTCACTACTGCGTTCTACAACACCCTGTCTGGAGCAGTGGACATATCCGAGTCTCCCTTACTGCTCATCGTCGGAGATTTCAATGGCAAATGTGGAGCCAAACAGTTCGGAGAGGAGTGCATCGGGCGTCACCCCGGACGCGGTATGCGTAACGATAGCGGGGAGGCGTTGGTTGCCTTTTGTGAAGCCAAAGACCTTTTCCTTGCAAACACCGCGTTTCGCCATCCAGCCAGGCACAAGACAACTTGGACTGGTAAACGGCGGGACGCAAGGACCGGGAAAACCGTTCCCGCATATTCCCAACGGGACTACGTCGTTTGCCGCAAATCGCAGGCACAGCTGTTCACAAACGCACGGAGTTACGGCGGAATGACCGTGAAGTCCGATCACAAGATTGTCATCGCCCGCTTGGCTCTTCAGCCCAGCCGTCAGTCAATTCGCAAGCACTATGGCCGACGCACCCCTCGCCCGACTCGTTCCGATTAGCACAGAAGTGCGTGTAGCCGACGCTCCCCTCGGCCCTCGCCCGACTCGTTCTTGCATTCAGCCATAATACTAGCAAGATTGGTCTTGTTTGCTGGTGTGCTAGTATTGCAGCCATAAACCTTGCCGATGTTGGTTGCTAATCCATACGTTTCTGTTTCAAATCTTTATTCTCACGATGGTTGTTGTTGTGGTTGTGGTTGTTGTTGTTGTTTGAAATCTTTATTCTCATGATGGTCTTGTTGTTGTTGTTTGAAATCTTTATTCTCACAATGGCCTTGTTGTTGTTGTTGCTTTTGAGTCAGTATAGTATCGACCATAATCTTGTGTGTGTTCCAGAGAAAGCATGATACGATCTTCAGTCGAGATCGAGACGAAATGCAAGTGGAAAGCGGGCATGCCTAGTACATGTAGTGGGATCAGAGAAGGAGGGCAAGCATGTTGCTTGTTACTGTTAGTACTCGTACTCGAAGAGTCGACCTACATAGTATTAGTAGTATCACGCTCATGCGTTGTTTTCCAGATCACAATCATGTTGCATTGTGTAATAGCACTGTGACATAATTTAGAAGGACATGTAAACCGCTGTCACAGAGCTAACAAGTAACATGCTACCTGGTACCCGGGATGTAAAATTGTAAGGCAACATCGCACGAAAGGAAAAGTTTTGTGAAACAAACATACAATTATTAGTGAGGTTTTGCATTCCGAATTTCGGTACAGCGTTCTTCGGTCATTTGTCGAACATCAAAATGTCGAATTTTCGCACCAACGTTTGTTTTGCAAGTCGAAAATGATGTGTTTTCATTTCGTGAGCCCCAGCATCAGCAACGTCCTGTCCCGTGCTCCTTTTCTTGCTGATTCCAACGAACTTTGATCGCCCAAAGAGTCGAGGGCCAAACCTGCCTCCTCAGTCGCCTCAGAAAAACCAACTCCATGGCCAAGTCAAATTATATGCGTGTCGCCATAGTCTTTTCAGCCACACAGATGACGGTGAGGACACTCCAGGTGAAAGAGAGTCGACAGGCAGTGGAGAGGAGCAATCCGAGGTAGCTGACGATGCTATGTCGCCAAAGACGCCTGCCAAGCGATGCCGAGATAAGAAACCTCTTTGAATAAATCACGCGCTAGCGCTCTTCTACAAGAAAATGCATCCGAAAAATATTTTCGGCAAAGTGAGCTTTTTCCGAACAAACACTCCGAATCTTCGTGTGCATTTTCGACCTCGCTCCCGCGTGCCGAATCTTTTTGCCGAATTTCGGAATGCAAAACCTCACTATTATGTACCCAAAACAAGTTCTACCTCTCCACCTACTCTGCCGTGACCATGGTGACATAGCCACCGCGTGCTACCACTATCACCGCCCGCGGCTGTTGAATGTGGACACCACAGTGTGCTTCCACCGCCACACATCACACCCTCTGCCCAGTGCCAGCATGGCTTACCCTTGTCCTGCCTGGTGGTTTCTCCGCCTCTGCACGCTTCATGCATAGTTCGCGCCTACTGCGCATGCCCATCCAGTGATGTAATTATTATCACTCGCTCTTTCCATGCATGCCCTGCATTGATAGCTCACACCTCCTCTACATGCCCATGCGTATCCCCCACAATAAGAACAAGCTATCCCGCGACAAAAGCATTAGTTGTCTGATGATTGCCTTAGCAAATAGCTACGTGCATGAAACGCAGCGTTACAACTTACAACGTATGTTTCTATAATTGGTGAAACCATTCTTTTTGACCTTTGTACAATTATTATCAAGAGTACATAAACAAGAGTGTGCAACTCCGGATCTCTTCTGCACAATCTGCAGATACTAGGGGTGAAAGTTGGCAATGAGATCCCGAGTTCGAGTACTCTGATTTTCTCCGATCGAATATTCGAGTATTCGAGTATTCTTCACCTCCTAAAAAGTGCACACTAAGGGCCTTAAAATCACATGATACGACCCTGATTGAACCGAGTAGCAGTCATTTTTCTCGGGCATATTGGTTGGTGGGTCATTTTGGCTCTCTCTGCTCGTGGTCAAACGTTCACCACACAGTCTGCACATCAATATCTGCCGACTGCTGCCCTAAAACTGTAGATTTCTATGGTAAATGCATGTACCATGTACATGTATGAACGAGTACTCTGATTTATTCCGAGTACGATTATTTTTGAAAAAACCGAGCGAGTACTCGAGTATTCGGTATAATTGTTTCACCCCTAGCAGATACCCCCGCCCACGGCGGAATTTTTTGTTGACGTCACCTTCTTTTCAGGGAAACGCGGACTTTGCCGCAGAGCAGTGTGAGAGAACGTGCTGGGCACCGACCTTGTAGTGTAAAGCCCCGCTAAGTGCACGAGGGAAACCTCTCCAAAAGGCTCGCAGCGCGTGCGTCGTCGAAAAGATTACGTCAACAAAAAATCCCGCCGTGGGCCAACCCATCCGCGAGTTGCACACTCTTGTTTATCTACTCTTGTTATTATGCATTATCACTCCCTTAGTATTGACTCACATAGATTTTTGCCATACCTACGCAGTCAAATATTCCTGCATAGCATTGTCACTGCATGAGTAGGTGGTGACTGGTGGTGCAACGGTTGTGCAATCATAAAACCGGGATTCATGAGGTTATCGTTCTGGAATTTGAAATACGGACTGTTTGTCGTGATAAATCTAATATTGACCTCGTACTCAGTCAGATTCAGGGCTGATTATGCATACAGCCAATCTCACTGTTGATCGATGAGTGCCTTGAGAATCATGTCTGCGAACTCGTGAGACGAACTGTTTACTTGTTTGCTTTGCATCGACAGGCAAAATAATTAAAGGGGAAGTTAAGGCAAAAATTAAAATTTCACCAGTTGTAGTCTTCGGGGTGCTGAGTCGAATGGTCGTGGTCCGAGGAAGCTGAGACGCTCCCTTCCTACTTGAATCCCAATCGAACTCGCGCACTTCCACCGAAACTGGGTGACTGCGCCCTACGAGATGGGGATTTGTATGCAAAATGTCACTAAAAGCGCCATTTCATTCTTATAAAAGCATGGATGACCGCGATTGGCCCATATGTTGTACTCTTTTGGACGCTGAGTCGATTGGTTTTGGTCCGAAAAGGCTGCGATGCAGCGTTCCTCCTTTATTCCCAATCGAACATGGTTGAACAAGCGGTCACGTGCTCCTGCGTACGCCAGTCACCTGGTCACCGTGCCTGCAGGGTACAACTTACTAGCCTGTTTGACCTTTTTTGGGTGCAGTCCTGTCACTCGAGTTGAACTCGAGTTGAACCTTGGTGTGAAATTTGTCGCCTGCTGGCGTGGTGACCAGGTGATTTGGGCACCCAGGACCACGTGACCGCTTGTTCAGCTATGTTCGATTGGGAACAAAGGAGGAACGCTGCATCGCAGCCTTTTCGGACCAAAACCAGTCGACTCAGCGTCCAAAAGAATACAACATATGGGCCAATCGCGGTCATCCGTGCTTTTATAAGAACGAAATGGCGCTTTAGTACTGGGGCCAATTCAAAAAATCGACCTCTAAAATACATGCCTTGACACATGTTGGCTAACAAGGATTTTTCGGTGTTATTTGATAGATAATGTCTTCAAGAGCATCTTGGCCCAGTATGGTGTGTCCAATCGCGTCCAAAGGTCCCGAAATCACCCTCGATAGGAATACAAAATTGCCGAAAAAACTAAGTTCTCATCGGCTATATTCAAGCATTTTCAAGACTTTCTCGGTACTATATTGACTGGACCTGGGAGTTTTTACCCTTTTATGTGCCAGGAGCTATAGTAACACCGTACATACACAGGATGCGAACCGAGGCGTACACTGATTTTGTGCGAGAGTTCGAAAGATTGAGCATCAAGTAGTGCAGTTGTGACATACCAGAAATAGGGTACCTACTCGTTTGGACACTTTCTTCAAAGTTTTGCATTGACTCGCTGGCGCTTTTGCTGTCGGAACGTCCACGAATGGATCGATGCTAAATTCAGCAGAACCTTCATTACAATGTCATCTTGGCTCCCCGGAAAAGTAGGCATGATTCCAACAAAGAGCAGCACAATTATGTGTGGAAAGCAGGGGAAAGGTCATTATAGCTTGCCAAGCCAGTTGTAACTATTCATAGGACTAATCTACAACCGTGGAAAGTTTCAGACCTGGCTAACTTCATCGGGCTGGAATGAAGGCATTTACTTTGTGAGTACTGCTGCACAGGAGGTGTTACAGTGGACGAGCATTTCATTCGAATCTACAAGAGCGGCTAGTGTTAGTACCATGATTTGAACACACCGACCGTGGTGATCAGCTACCATTTGCACAAAGCCTATTTACCAGCTGAACAGCTCTAGGACAACTGCCTTAGGAGTGGCATGCTACAGTGAGAGGGAGTAGCTATGTGGTGTGGAGTGTTACAAAAACGAAATCCGAGTACCTGGAGGTAACCTATCACAATATGCAACACCAGCAGAAGAAGAATCATTTCCTTGTCACAGATTTTGATGGCTGGGCCTAGGCAGTGTGAAACTGCAGTTATACTTATAAAACACTAACTGCAAGAAAGAGTCCGATGTCCAATGTCATGGCTTGTCTCTCCTGAACTGATCACGGCACGTAGTTGATGCGATTCAAGAGCGGCGGTGAAAAGGGAAAACATGTTTATATAATACCTCATGTAATAGTGGCTAAAGAATTGTCCTTGACTGCAGAGCAAACATTGATGGTGTAGGCGGCGGAGTAGAGATGGGCTCAGCCGTACGGCGTATAGTTTCCAAAGCTCAGACGGAAGAACAACTTCAGTTAAAGTGAAACACATGGAAGCGAAAGTATTCGCATCACAATGTTGGGATCGATCAGCTTTTTAAACTGCAGCTATTCACATGTGAGTGTTGTCCAACTGCAGCCCTGAGGTATTTTCAAAGCATTTAAGTATAGTGACAAGCTAGCCAATGTTTGGACTGTTTATCTACTAATATGCAAAGGATTTTGGTATTTTCATTTTCATCATTTTTTCGTTACAGCACTGCCATTGCATTATAAGTAAAGACTAATGTTGTCCTTCTTACATTGCTGCGAGATCTATCGTATTATCTACACGTACTTCGAGTAAATTAGTTCAGGTTGAAACTGTCCTATAGGCTATAGCACTTCGTTCCTTAGACTCTGACAGTTTCCTACCACCTTTTCCTTCTCCTGTCAGTACTTGGGTTACAATACCTATTCTCCCAGTTGAAGTGTAACGCCGAACCATCTGACGCTTCTCTCGTGTTTGCAGTCTGATAATTATAGTAATGCATGCCTGTAAATAGTCTCATCTACTTGCTAGCTGCACATACATGTACACGTACCTCAATGCTAACATTCGACGCGACATGTAATGTACATGTACATGTCCAATAGCCAAGTTTCACTGCACTTTGTAAATTTTGTTTTGATACTGTAAAGGTACAGTACTTGTCGCCGTACTGTATCTACTGCTCATTCTGAGCAAAATGAGGTGCTACTTGGCCATATACATGTCGGTAAAAATGGATATAGGAGCAATTCTAGTTAGGTTGCCATGGTAATAACGGCCTTTTCTATTTTGATGTTTTTCACCATGTTCGGACACAATTCGGCAATCGAAACCTATGCCATCGTGTTCAGGAGGCAAAAACCATCCAGGAATGATCATAAAATCCATGTTAGCAAACATGTGTCAAGTAAAAGTGAGAAATTTCAAATGGGCCCTAGGACTACTTTTAGTGACATTTTGCATACAAATCCCCATCTAGTAGGGCGCAGTCACCCAGTTTCGGTGGAAGTGCGCGAGTTCGATTGGGATTCAAGTAGGAAGGGAGCGTCTCAGCTTCCTCGGACCAAGACCATTCGACTCAGCACCCCGAAGACTACAACTGGTGAAATTTTAATTTTTGCCTTAACTTCCCCTTTAATGAAAACGCACGTAGATCTACGCAAGTCACCACCACTGCGCTGTTCTGTAGATCTTCTGGTTGTGCGGACTCCGCTACTCGACTTGAGTAGCGGAGTCCGCACAGCCAGAAGATCTACAGAACAGCGCAGGGTGGTGACTTGCGTAGATCTACGTGCGTTTTCATTAAAGGGGAAGTTAAGGCAAAAATTAAAATTTCACCAGTTGTAGTCTTCGGGGTGCTGAGTCGAATGGTCTTGGTCCGAGGAAGCTGAGACGCTTCCTTCCTACTTGAATCCCAATCGAACTCGCGCACTTCCACCGAAACTGGGTGACTGCGCCCTACTAGATGGGGATTTGTATGCAAAATGTCACTAAAAGCGCCATTTCGTTCTTATAAAAGCACGGATGACCGCGATTGGCCCATATGTTGTAGTCTTTTGGACGCTGAGTCGACTGGTTTTGGTCCGAAAAGGCTGCGATGCAGCGTTCCTCCTTTATTCCCAATCGAACATGGTTGAACAAGCGGTCACGTGGTCCTGGGTGCCCAAATCACCTGGTCACCACGCCAGCAGGCGACAACTTTCACACCAAGGTTCAACTCGAGTTCAACTCCAGTGACAGGACTGCACCCAAAAAAGGTCAAACAGGCTAGTAAGTTGTACCCTGCAGGCACGGTGACCAGCTGACTGGTGTACGCAGCAGCACGTGACCACTTGTTCGACCATGTTCGATTGGGAATAAAGGAGGAACGCTGCTTCGCAGCCTTTTCGGACCAAAACCAGTCGACTCAGCGTCCAAAAGACTACAACATATGGGCCAATCGCGGTCATCCGTGCTTTTATAAGAACGAAATGGCGCTTTTAGTGACATTTTGCATACAAATCCCCATCTAGTAGGGCGCAGTCACCCAGTTTCGGTGGAAGTGCGCGAGTTCGATTGGGATTCAAGTAGGAAGGAAGCGTCTCAGCTTCCTCGGACCAAGACCATTCGACTCAGCACCCCGAAGACTACAACTGGTGAAATTTTAATTTTTGCCTTAACTTCCCCTTTAATTTTGCCTGTGACCATGGTGACTCTCTTCTCTGGGACGATGGACCGCGTGTGGCCAGCACCGCTTTCAAGTCTGCGACCTACACGGGTAGTCAATGGTAGTAGCGGCTCGAAGAGCTATGGCTGTAGTGTATGCCAGGGCCGTCACCATGGTCACGGGCCACGGCTGAAAGCCCTTTTTCACGACTCCCTGATCTACATGTACATGCACGGTAGATGTAGATCTACATGTCTAGGTAGATCTACACTACACTCAGTACAGTACTGGCAACTGAAATCCGATCCCTGGATTTCAGTTGCCAGTACTGTACCTATGCTCGATAGAATAATTATGGTGGTAAAGACACACCTGGCAATATGGCGGTAAACACACGCCTGCCCACACACACTCTCTAGGCCATAGGCTGCAAAGTAACTAGTTCTGGCACAGAGCTCTCCTTCTCACCACCACCACCACCATCAGTTCGCGCCTGGCGCCTGGTCGATGCATGGCTGGCGGTATCCGGCATAGCAGGCTGGTACATCAAGTAGCGCATGGCACATAGATGATGACACAGCAACGACATAGCTCGATTGCGACGTAGATCTACGTTTCGTCCCTGTTTAGTTTCAGAACGACGTGCATCGATGCGTTCACACAATCTTGTCCGAGACCACCGCAGGACGAAGTTGGGCGCAAAACATGTGAGAACACCGACGGACGGCCCGTGCACATGCACTCCGGCCGTTGTCCAATGGCTGCTCGGCGCAAGTTTCACCTCTCGTTATCACCCTGTGCATGTGTGTTCAGCCGCTAACTCTCCGCCTATAACAAGGGAATCTGCAGAAGCAAGAAGCTAGTCCATCTCATTTCTTTCGCCTGCGCAAGTACCTCAAGCAGAAGCTACAGCAACGTCGAGGGAACGAAGACGGCATTTCATTTCGAGTACGAGCGGGTGACTTTCATCTTTCCGTGCTGTGTCAGCGTTGGCCAAGCATTCCCCTTCAGCCAAGGAAGTTTCGCAGTGCAACGGTTCCGGCTGGCACACTCGGAGAGAAGACGGGCAACTCGCAAAATTATTCGCCAGCAGCGGCTCGGCGCGAAGTTCTGTCGGCTGCTGCCAATTCCCCGTCAACACCTGTTGACCCACCTCGGTCGTTCGAAGACCCTTCCTGTCTCGCCGAGCAGGCCGAGACGGAACTCGGAGCTGCCAGCATAGATTCCAGCGTTGCTGCGGAACTCTCCCAGACGCCGCTGCAAATAATTTCGAACTCGCCACGACCGACTGTCGCTCGCTCGCCTGTTATAGCGAAAATGACCGACCAACAACCTCAGCAGTTGGCACCCGAGCCACTAGCAGAGCCACGTCAAGACGTCACTTATCCTGACCTTCCCAACGGACATCCTACTCCGGCACTGAACGGAGATCGCGAAGCGCCAGAGAAACCTGAGAACCCTGAGGAGGCGCCCGTTCCCTTGCAACCCACAGGTAAGGAACCCTGCCTTGCCCAGGCCAGGGCAGCAGCACATTGTGTGCTTCCTATTCGTAACGCTCCGCTTTCAGACTGCTTGTTGCTTGAAAGAAAGGATGCCTTCCGAAGTCCAGAAATGCTTTTTTTACCCGGCCGGTTGTCGTATATCTAGGCTAATACTTTTGTCGTGCACCCGAACAGTGCACTAGTATAGTGCCAGGTCGTGGTGTGTGGCTGGTTTGCCGAAAAGAGCCAACTAATTGGGCACGAGGTCCTTTGCTATCCTGCGTAACTCTACAATGTTTGCTATCCTGCGTAACTCTGCATGTCTGCGTCGACTACCCGTAACTCTACCTCTACGTGCCGACTTATTTCTTTCTCTCCCTCTTCCCCCTTCCTCTGCTGCTGCTGCAGAAGGAAAATCGATTGGGACTGTGAAGTGGTTCAACTGCAAGCGCAACTTTGGCTTCATCAAGATAACCCAGTAAGTACCGTCGAAGGTCTACCTAGTACCTGCGTTAGTAGATAACCCCCCCCCCCCCCACACCCCCCCCCCCGAGGGGGGAGGGGGGGGGGGAATTGTTTTTCTTGTGCGCTTTTAGTCGGCAGGAAAACTGCGAGCTCCCATGTAGGGAGCAACACACACTTCCCCAAAAGTCGCTCCAACCTCTTCTTCACTTTTGATAACGAGTATTATTCTACTATCCGCGCGTGAATGTACATGTACGTCTTCCAGGCGTATTAACGAGGGTAGACCTGCTGTAGCAGCGTTGTCACTGTACACGCGTCCCAGAGCATGACCCGGTCATACCAAGAGTACATAACCCCCCCCCCCCCCAGTTATGCACTCGTGGTCATACACTAAACACCTGCCGGCTGCCGCCTCTATCCATTGTCGTAAAGAGGCCACCCACTCACATTTCACGTGCCGCCATTGACTTCAATGCAGCAGCCGCGAGTTGACTCGTCGGAATGCACAGTGTACAAATTCCTTTTTCCTCTGATCATCTGCCCTCTGGCCTACCTGAGTGACCTTGTGCTTGTAGGCCTTCACTTTTTTGTACCATCTATGACCTTACATTGTGCATGTACGTCTATTGCTTCCCATCTGGCATTATTGGTGGTAGCGTTCTGTCCACTCGTGTCCGTGTCCTGTACAGCCGGGCAGAAAACTCTGAGGATGAGCAGGACGTCGCACTGCAAGAGGAGGATGTGTTCTTGCATGGTGTAAGTGCAGTTTCTATCTTGTTCTGCCTGGCTGTGGTGGTATACCTGTATGTAATATGTAGCTGAGATCATTGGTACGGCCAGCCGACCAGTTAAGACATGCCAACCACCTCACCTTGAGTATGCAATTTTAGCACTCGTATCTGCAAACTGCGTATACTCATTTGATGTAGAAAAATGCATAAGGTAAGCAAATTGGCCTAGACATTGACCATTATGAAATAGTCGCGTATCAGCCAGCACAATAGTTCCGTGCTAACATGCGGAATACGCTTTGAGACTGTTTTGGACCGGGCTGTGTTTACTATTTTCCTTCGCAGTCCAGTATCATGAAGAAGAACCCGAAGAAGTACGGCCGCACTGTTGACGAAGGAGAGGAGGTCGAGTTTGATTTAGTCAAGAGCACCAAGGTAAGCTGTCAACTAACACAGCAGTAATTATGTTATTTGATTATTTGTACCCTGTAAACTCCACTAATCTGAGCAGGTTGGAACCGAGCACTGCTCGTAACTAGTAGGAATCGCCTGTAACTCGAGTACTTGTACATGCACGTGCTTACTCACTGCATACAAGTGAGCACTTTTCATTTCAATCCAATTAATAGTTTTTTGGGCCATTTTTGTGTGACCTAGATGGTCAAAAAGGTGCCCTGTAGATGGATGCGCCCGGATTAAGAGCATCTGGATTAACTGTAGTGTCCTGATCCGGCCTTGTATTTTGGATGCTCTCGAAGAGTGTCATATTTCCGGAGTATAAGCCGCATCCCAGTATAAGCCGCATCCCCATTTTTTTGCCACGAAATACAGACATTTTCCTTATTTAGACAGTTGTCTAAGGTGCACAGGCAGGCAGGCTGCGTACATATGCTGTCGGATGAGTGTTTTCACACAAATCATCAGAGTAACAGCGGAAAGAGATTTGCTTGCTTCATTGCTGTGTAATGTTTGTATCGCCGTTAATTAAATATTGATCATCGGAGTGAAGCCGTGCCCCCCCCCCTTTCGGGGGTGAATTCATTGAGTGTTCAAAGTGCGGCGTATACTCCGGAAACACACCGCTGAGCTTGAGTCTATTTCTCCCAAGAGTAAGCCATAACAAGAATAGGATTTCGGCCAGGTGTACTGAACTGGAAAAAAGCTATGAAAATCCAGGCCGTTCATTCCACTTGCATAACGGTACATTTGCGGTTCGAACCCCAATTGAGGCACCTTTTTGGACCCTTTTCCAAGTTTCGAATCTCGCAGCACTGCAAAGTGTACCATATGATCACGAAAAATCAAACACGGAGCTCTCCAGAGCTAGCTAGCGCCAGCTTTTTCTGAATGGCCTGTAGTCATCGCTCTTTGAATATATTTTGTTGCCTTTCCTGCCTGGGTAGGGCCGCGAAGCAATACATGTGACTGGAATCGGCGGCCAATCTGTTCTTGGAAGTCGCTATGATGGTAAGAACTGGGCGGTGCTGCCGCGGTTGCCGAATGATGTGCTTACCTTGATCCTCTTCCCCCGGGACTAGCACCTCGTTTTCGACGGGCTGGTGAATTACCGTATTTCCCCGTAAGTTAGTACGTACTAACTTTCGAACTTAGCAGCCACATGAGTACTAACTAACTTTCGGGGGTGGTACTATCTTTCGGGGAGTACTTTTTTATCGGGGTGAATGACACGCAGTGGGAAGCCTGCGCAACTCTAGTGTCCGTGCATATGATGTATGTACTGTACGGTGTCTGTACATGTAGGACGGGTACGAACTTACTATCTTTCGGGGGGGAACTGTCTTTCGGGGTGATAACCTCGGCAGTGGAAAGTGTATTTTTTATAGGGGGGGGGGGGGGGGGTACTAAGTCATTGGGGAGAACTTACTTACGGGGAAATACGGATTAGTTTGGGTGCAGTCTATTGGAATCCAATATGCATGCACCACAACACTGCACTCATTTCTGCAGTGCACGATTCGACTTGCCAGCATCGTCAATGTCACTCAGCTACAATGTATTATGCAGTCGCTGTGGAATATGCATGTCAGTGGTACAGTTGATTGACAATATTAAATCACTACGCTCTGTTCATGTGGCAGTGGAAATATGCTGCGAGAGCAGAATTAGCCGAGCCAAACATTCAGATTGTTTACACCCCTGCCATTACGGTACCAGCCCCCCCCCCCCTCCCACCGGCATCTATTTAATGGAATCGATTCCATTTATCCGACAGCCATGCCCAAATATCATTAAATCCAAAATCCATGACTGCATGTTGCGCCATAATGTGTGCAAATCAATCGAATAATCCAACATAGTCGGGGTTAACCGAACTGTAGTCTGTAGTTTGGACTGAACAGTCCCCCCCCCCCCCCCATCCAAGCTGCGTGACATCTACAAGAATCTCCGATAGAATTCAAGGGAAAGGTTCAATTCACTATTGCTTTTGTAAAGCTTACACATAAACTTGCATGAACGCCATGTAATATTCTCACCAGTAGTAGCGTTGCTACTGCTTACTTACTTTGAACAACTGTGAAACCTATGATCAGTGTGATCAGTGTGATCAGTGTGACCAGTGTGACCAGTGTGATCAGTGGTAAAACATAGGCTACACACATCTTATGATGTGTATGCCGAAGCATGCTTAGGTCTTGCGATGACTGGCCTCTTATGGCAGCGGTCAATAGATGCAGGTTTCTTTTTCGTGTGCATGCATCTTCAGCATTTAGATTTTACCGCCGCACGAACACCCGCCGTAACTACGAGCGTTCCCGCCGCACAGAACGAAGCGCACAGTCACCACAGCAAGACCAACCGCAACAAAACGGGAACTCCGCCGCTGAGGAGGGCAACCCACAAATGAACACCTCCTCGCAGGAGGACTCCCAGGACGAGAGCCGTAAGAAGCCAGCACGCAAGCAAGGACCAAGGCGCAAGCGCCATCAGAAAACCAGCGAGAGTGCTAATTCCCAGCAGCCACAGCAGCAACCACAGCAGCAGCCACAGCAGCAACCACAGCAGCAGCCACAGCAACAGCAACAGCAGCCACACGTGAAGCAGCAAGGTGGCGACTCTCGTCGACAGGTGAGCTGTGCCAAGGAGTTAGAACTTCGGCTCTCTATCTCTCTCTCTTATCTCTCTCTCTCTTTATCTCTCCTCTCTCTCTAGAACTTCGGCTCTCTCTGTGTCTGTCTCTGTCTCTCTCTCTCTGTCTTGCACTCTCTGGTAGTGCAGAAGGCACTGTGCTATTAGATTCGTAGCAGTTTAGGATGTTATTAATGTTATGGGCTTCCACGCGTATCTAACAACCATTTTGAATCTTATATGCGCTTCTAATTTTTCAGACCGAAGACCGACAAGGCCCACGCCCATCAGGTGGCGTCAGATCCCGAGGACAAAATGCATTCCGAGGACAAAATGATTATGATCAACCACGCCGGTTAGTCGCGTACTGTGATCATGTTGTCTTGCACTGTTACTACCTGTGCCAATCAATTAATTGTACGGCCGGACCTTTCTTTTGCTGCGGAAAAGGCATTTTCGCCTTTTGCTGCGGAAAAGGCATTTTCGCCGATTTCCACGTTTCGTTCACTTTTGATTCCGTCCATGTGTGTGTGTTGTTGTTGCTACGTCTACAGTGGTGGAAGGGGCAGGCCCTACGGACGTGGTGGCCGTGGCGGCCATCGCAGAGGCTACGTTGACTACTACGGACCACCAATGCAACCCTATATGTACCCAAGCTATCCGAAGTTCAACAGGAGAGGCGGAAATATGCGTCGGCCTTATTACCAAGAAGTGAGTAGCTCAAGATTTATGTATTTTTGCTGTATCCACAACTGGGTTGCAACAAAGGTTCGAAAGTTCAGTGACCTATTCGTTTTCAAATCCAAAGGACGGTTGCGTTCCAGGTTCGAAACCAGGTTTCTGAACTTGCATAGTCTAGAATCTACTTTCTACTCTGGAAATCCATACCAAGAGCATGAACCAGAATTGCAGGTTGCTCTCAAAGTTGGCACACTATGGTAGATCATTCATGCATACAGGCAGACTCCCTCTAAAACCATTACCTCTGTGGCGTTCTTAGTATTGCAGGCTGGATGTTCTTGGGCTCCGCGTTCGTCAGCGCGCGACTATTGTATGCCATGGCAAGGGCTGCGGGATCATGCTAAAGGTCCTACACAGTACAAGGGCTGCGGGATCATGCTAAAGGTCCTACACAGTACAAGGGCTGCGGGATCATGCTAAAGGTCATACACAGTACCTAATAGCTTCACTGAGTTTGTTTAGCTTTTGTTCACCATTTAGAAAATTCGTTGCAGCCCTAATCCACAAACCCGTGCCTTTTCGCAAAGGCCCCAACTTCTTTGGCACCTCCTTCTGCTCGTACTATCTGCAGGCCGGCGGTAACGAGCCGTATTTCCAGAGAAATTCCGCAGCATTCCCCGAGTCGGTAAGTACACGTTCGGAAAACATTTTCCCACAGTCTTGTAGAGCTTCTCGTGGTGGAGAAAACTAAATGTCTTAACCTTTTATGAACTGAGTGTCCGGAGGATGTACCCAGAGTACTGACAGTGCTCACCGCGGAGGCAGAGCATAATACAGAACAGAACAAGGACAATCAAGGCTTGTTTGCTGCTACTTCAAGTTTCATGCTCACGCAATCATCAGCCAACATGTTTTGAACCTTTTTATGAACTAGTGTCTGGACACTAAAACCTTCCCTGTGTGTGCTTCCTACCTAATATTTCGAAAGGATCAGCGAAGGCAGCAAAGACCTCGCAACCAGCCGCAGCAGCGCCGATCGAATGGCGGTGACCAATCGGAGCGCGGCGTGAACATGAACCACCAGCAGCAGCAGAAAATGGACATGGGCAATGATCACCATGCCCCGCCAGCCCATGGCGGCCACGGCGTTGCGCACGCCAATGGTTCACACGTCAAGGCCAGCAACCACCTCTCTGGTCCCCCCTTCGCTTAAACATCGTGTTCTTCCACGGCCACCATTTTTCAATAGCTCCTGCATTTGCACCCACTCCCATGCTCCAGTTTGCACAAGAATGCGGCTGTTGGCATCACTGTATCGTTATCCCGATTTGTAGTTTTTACACACAGGCTTTTCTCAACCGGCACGCTTGCACTATACACCAATCCTAACCAAAGCACATCTATTTCTCGTGTCATTTCGCTGACAGCTCGGCAAAAACAAAACAAATCTCATATCAAGGCTACAAGCCACACCTCGCTCTTTCTTTGCTGCTACACCACATTCTCTTTCTTAGCCTGGAGTTCAATAGCATTGGCAAATTCTGTTGCGTTTCTTTTCAGTATTCTCCCGAAAAACACAAGCCGTACCAATGCTGCTAATTTCCTGCACCCTGTGCTGCCATGTTAATCAGTCCAGCTTCTGCTATACAAATATCAATTTTCGTTAGGCGCGTAACTCTCGGCAGCACCAAAAAATGAAAATAAAACAAAAAAGCAGTACACAACGTGTCTCACTGTGAATAAACACCACGATTCGTCAGTGGACAGTATCAACTCCCCATCATCTCTGTCTGAACCCCTCTGTCACCGGGGACACACTGGCAGTCTTCTTGCAGATGTAATTCGGAAGAAGTCCAGTTTGCTATTCAAGCTTTCCCTGGTCATAATTTTGTTCGGGCATCCTGTACTTGAAGAAAACCTTGGCTAGGGTCTGTTGGGAATGCCCAAGTAAAATAATAAAATACAATACAAAAAAATGTTCGGCGGGGCCCCCAGTTTTCACTTAGCTCCAAGCTCTCCTAGATCCTTGCAGGGCCTTAGCACCGGAATTTCAAGTGGTCCGACCACTGAAATGGCCCCGGGATACTCGACCGGAAAGAAGCAAGGCCTGGAGAGCACTACATATAAGTGGTGCTCTTCACTTCAGACACAGTCTTCCGCAGCCTACTCGAGCTTAACTGATGAGGCCCGGGTGAATTCCCCGAAACACTGTGCATTGAGCAGGGAGTGGTGCTTTCTTGCAGGCCAAAGTTTGCCGAGTCAACTAATGAGGGGTGAGTTTGCCAAAACACATCGTATTGAGCCGCGTGAGGGAGGGGTGCAAACTTGACTCGCTCACTTTCTGATTTCATTGAGCAACACAGCACTGTAGAATGCGAGACTGCAGTTTTGCAACAATAGTACATGTACTGGAGGCAAACTGTCACGGTGTACACGTACGTTGATTTTGTTCAGTCATTGAGCCATTACGGCATTAGCAATCAAGTTACCCCGGCATAGAGGTAATAATTTATTATTTATTATGGCCACACAGAGAACTTTTTGAGTACATTCACTTCTACTACTACTACAGACAACTACTGCAGATATAACGACAATTCGCGAATAACGACAGAATTCCCATGCCCAGAGCATAGTCCCATCTAAGTCTAACTGTAATGAATATAATGAGACTTCGGGTATAAGGACACTTCTGGAATAACGTCGGGACACTTTTCTGATGCCCCGCCGAGCCGTGTCGTTACTAGTATGCAAAGTTGACTGTAGTGCACGTACATACATGTACTTATGCTGACCTTTCATACAAACTTCCAGTCAACTTGCCCATCATGCTGGCGGTTTATACTGGGCATATAAACCTCATACAAACCCCATATATATATATATATATGTAGACCACCACCATACAAACTCCTTTTTAGAGATTGAGAATGTATGAAGGTCAGCAAAGGTATAATACATCCCACTAGTACGCTTGTGACTATACATAATTATATACATGTACGTATAAAATGGTGTACTGTATGTCCTGCTTCTGACTTTACTACCGGTAGGTACTAGCACATGTACATGTATCTTTTCACAGTCCTGGTCGGTATGGTGGTGACAGTCAATTTTTCTCCAGATTTTTCCCGTTTGCAATTTCCCTTCAACTGACTGATGAATATTTTTTACTGCTCCTTACATTTTTATATAATTATAAACTCGGTGGAACCTCCACCTTGTAGTTGTGACAAGCTAGCTGTCTGTTGGTCTTCGTACCGGCCGCGCACGTCACCAACCTGCGTTAAACAGTATACCGTATTATCTCTAATATAGCACGGTCCTTTATTTGTTCAATGTACCTCCGCCCCGTGCTATTAATGGAGACGTTCCTTTATTGGAGACTGTTCCATTATTATTTCAACCTCATTTCAGAGGCATGTTGCCATGCCAAATTCATGTATGACACACACATTTCAGGGTTTTTTTCGCCGGTACAGATAATGAGTGTGCTTATAATGGAGACTGAGCACTTTATTTTTTGAATCAGTGCCGCCCCAAGGTGTTCTATTATTGGAGACCGTGCTTATTATTATTACTACTATATTAGAGATAATACGGTAGTACCGTAAAGTACCGTTGATCCGCCCCCACGCCATGTCGCTTCCCAGCTGGGTTTTCGGCAGGGGGCGGGAATTAGATCAAGGCTGTCAAGTGCAGTACGATGTACAACAACGTAGAGGATCAGTCTCAATGTGCTGGATTGTGCACATTTTGATCCTGGATTGGCAAGTATTGTGTACAGCAGTGTATGCGTCGGTTCAACATCGTATTTCGTTGTATACGCCGAAGTCGCTTCACAAGGAGAAAATCGACAGGGGGCGGGAATTAGAGAGGGGGCGGATCAACGGTACTTTACGGTACATGTACTACAAAAAAAGTGGCCATGGTATGGTCAAGAGTAGATTGGATAGACACATGCACGTCTGCAAGGAAAGCATTTGTTCATGGGTTAGTTCATGGGCTGATTGAGTTCACATGGACTAAGTTCATAATTATAATGCCATCTCTCCTGAGCAGCAAAAATTTCAAAACATACGACATTACTTGATTTCGTTCGCTAATCTCCACTACTCGTCGTCTCACCTGGCTTCAGAAGATGTTACGAGAGATAGGAGAGTCTCCAGCAGGCAGCGCATCCATCTTCAGGAAGTGGAAAGAGCAAACGGCATGGTCCTTGGTTGAGGTAAATGCTGAACGTTTGATTTGTCCCAACCAAGATTTCAGCACTTGGTTCGTCACGATTTTCGCTTGCCAGCTAACGTCTCCGCACTCCAGCTTTCCCCTGTCGGTGTCACGTCCCAGTACACAACGGAGAGGACTACTAATAAACAGTTCACGGCACTAACAGCATTGAACACAGTACTTCTTTCACTTCGTGAATACAAGAAGACAACTGAAAATGACACAATTCTGCAGTGATCGACCTTCTCTCTCACGGAGCTAAGCAGAATGTGCGTCATCACCTGTAGTCGCCATGGAAACGGGATCAGGAAATTGGCGATATGGCAAGTTTCCCTTGCCGTACGCAAGCGAGAGATATACCATCGGAACCGATATCCAATTGTCTTTCATCTGAGCCCTACTTGAAAAATCGATGCACTTCCCCTTTACCGGCAGCCCCATACTTGAATGCGTCGTAAACGACGCATTCGACATGCATACTAAAACCATGCCTGGTATGACAGGAAGCATCAGCCCACGGGGATTTCCCGTGGCCCTCACACAGCCTAGGTATGATCCTATCCGTAGCTGAAGAGATCTACGCGTGTCCCATTTGATTTCATTGAGAACTGCGCGATCGAAAATTTACGGAAATACACGCGCGCCGACAATGCCGTCTGCCTCCGTCAAAACGTCGTCAGGTGCATTTCCTCTTGCGCAGTGACTTCCTTTCGTCCTCAGATGACTTCTCCGACGAGGACCTAGCAGACCTTCGCTCAGAGACCCACGACAGATTGATAAATACTTCATTCCAGCCGCCGATGCAAGCGAATTTCAAATTGCGGAGCGGAGCGCACGCCAAGTAAATTCTCACGCAAATATCGGGAGCTCCAGCCGCTGAAGACGATGTCGTCGTAATGTACCTGGAAGAATCTGATGGTGCTTATGGTGTGGAAGCCATGGAGAGTGATCCCCGTGTCGACAGTCTTCCAGAGACGGAATTTTAGGCCATCGACTTTCTACGTACCTGAGTGACGGCAGCGCTGCGCGACTTGCGCACGACCTTACGGAGCCATCGGCCAGCGATTTTGGGGCGATGCTGCTCTCAATTGCGAGCGAGGCACGGCCACTGAAGTCTGTGATGGCTATGGCGTTCGTTTCCGCTCTGAAGTCGACTTGTTTTGGCAGTTTCATGTCAATGTCGGAATCTGACGATTTGCATTGTGTACAATTTCCGTGTTTAGACGTATAGGTGCCAATTTAGTAGCGTATGTGTGTGGTATGTGAAAATAATTTTTTCCATCGTCAAGAAGTAGTACCAGACTTCCAAGAAAACATAACATGCACATACAAAATGTGCCCTCGTTGTGAGTTATTGGCATCCTTCTCAATGTTATGGATTTCATATACAAAATGCACTTGCCGGTAAAGGGTTAATTTATTATGACATGTCGGCCTTACGCCGGGCATAGGGCTAGGCCGCCTACACTGTGTAGGGCCGTCTTAAGCGGGATTCACAGAAGCTTTTTTGCGATGCGACACGCGATGCGACGCGATCTGCGATGGATGCGTGCGATGCGAACTCGCGAAATACCATTCACAGAAGAAGTCAGCGATGCGACAAAGTTTTGCTGATTTGGGTACGTCACCATGATATTCGCGCGGTTTGACACAACTTGTAAAAATTTATAGGCAACTCTTGCACCTTTGTACAACTTTGCTGTAGAAAAGGTCAAAATCGTACACCAAATCGCTTGTCGCATCGCATCGCATCGCAAAAGTTGAGCCAAGCTCAACTTCTGCGATGGCCCAGTTGCGGCAGTTGCGTGGGCCGCGACATGGCTGCGATTTGGGGTTTTCCCGGTTTCGCGCCTGTCGCATCGCGTGTCGCATCACAAAAAAGCTTCTGTGAATCCCGCTTAAGCCACCAAGGTTACCAATAATCTTCCATCTGAGCCCTACTTGAAAAATCGATGCACTTCCCCTTTAAAAATGTCGCGTCGACAGCGCTTGGAGTTTTTTGCTCGTCAGCCGTCACGTACGTGCACCTATGGATTACGTCATCATGGACTATGATTTTGAGCATCATTATTGTTAGTTTTTGTAAAATTCACGATTGTCAGATAGATGCGGCGATGGCGTTGAGTGGATTGCTTTCAAGAAAGGCTTTGTCAGCCTCTCTGCTGACTAAGCGTCTGCCATGCCGAGTACTTGTTGCAACAATGGCGTCGAGAAGCCAGAGTAGTAAATCCGGCACGGAAAGACCAATTGCGACACGATGGAACGAGGACCTGTTCGTGCAGAAGCCTTCAGAGATTTTCGGCAAGAAAATTATGCATTACGAGTATGAGCAGAAGGATGGGTTTCCCAAGGTTGTGTTTCTGCACGGTAATCCAACATCGTCGTACCTATGGCGCAATATCTTGCCGCATCTGACTGATCTGCGAATTCGTATGCTGGCACCTGATTTGTATGGTATGGGAGACAGTGCAAAAACGTTAGATGAGAACTACCAATATAGATTTATGCAGCACGTCGAGTATTTGGATGAGTGGTTCAGACAGCAAGGGCTGGACAAGTGCAATGACGTCATCCTGGTGTTGCACGACTGGGGCTCTGCGCTAGGCTTCCACTGGGCCAACCGACACCGCGACTGCGTCAAGGCCATTGTGCACATGGAGAGCTTGGTGCATGCACCGATACCGTGGAGTACATTCCCCGAGGAGGGTCGCAAGGTCTTCCAGCTGCTGCGTTCGGACGCAGGGGAGGAAATGATCTACGAGAAGAACTTCTTTGTCGAGCGCTTACTGCCCAACTCCATCCTGCGAAAGTTGTCGTTTGATGAAATGAGGCAGTACAGGCGGCCGTTTGAGCTCGACTTGCAGCGTTTCCGCCGGCCGACGCTGACCTGGCCGCGAGAAATCCCGATTGAGGGCGAGGGCCCTGAGGACGTCGAGGAAGTGATCAAGTCCTACGCGTCGTGGCTGGCCGAGGCGCCGCTGCCAAAGCTGTTTATCGGCGCTGACCCAGGCTACTTCACCAAGGCGTGCCTGAAGGCGATGCGCGACTGGCCCAACCAGAAGGTGGTCAGCGTGCCCGGACTGCACTTCCTGCAGGAGGACTCGCCGCACGAGATCGGCGAGCACATCAAGGAGTTCGTGACTGACCTTGTGCAGGTACCTTCCAAGTTATAACCTTGCTTTCAATTGGCGTGTGAAGTATGGTGGCGACGGCGGCGGTGGTGTGGACTTTTGTTGTTTGGCGATGAGCTGGCCTCATCGCCTTTGTTGACTTTAACTACTTTTTTGTTTACATCTAGATCAGATTTCTCGGCACATGTGCTTGAGTTAGCATTCTATCAAACTCAGATCTGGGGCGTCAGTAGAGAGGTTCTGCTATTCGCGAAACGTAGAGAAATCACGTAGAGAGCAGGTGTCTGGGTTAAAGTCTACGGCTTCGCGTGTTTTGGGTCCAGATTTCTACGCGTAGATGAGGTTCTCTACATTGTGGCACACGCAGAGAAAATGCGTACAGATCTGCTGGGTATCATTCGAATGCAGGCGGAAAACTGCCAACTACGGATGGGGAATTTCCGAGAACCCATTCCACGTGATTTCTCTACGTGAACGTAGAGCAGAACAGGTTTTCTTTATGTTACGGGAACGGGGAAGAGAGTTCCTAAGGACCCGGAATTCTTCGCGTCGCGTTCCCGTAACGTAGAGCAGAACATCTCTATTGTGTAGGTAAACTGTCCTGTAGATTGCGGGCCCTTGGGGAGTTGAAGTACAGTGAGTTGGCAGCCGGGTTGAAGTGGGGAGTAAATAATTCTGCCGTTGCCGGTCTGCTCTGGACCTGCAGTTTACTGTGTATATGTAAAGGTGGAATCCTGATGATCCGAACCTCAAAATGCCAGGAAAAACTTCTATTTTATATCCGGACATTCTAACTATCCAAACATGAACCGACAACACAATATGTTTCAACTTTGCAAGCTGGGCTTGTCTGGCCTCACGAGCCTCTAATCGGGTTTATACCGTATTTCCGCTCATATAAAGCCATGGCGTTATATCCGAATATAATAAGGCCACCCTCACTTATAAAGCCATGGCGTTATAAGTGAACGAAATTCAATGTGGAGGAAGTTGAATCTGGCGTTAAAGGTGAGTTCAATTCTGTCAGTGAACCTACAGTAGCGGTGATTCTCTCTGCATGAACCCATCCCCACTGTCACATGCCATACCACCACCGCACCTTCACACACGTTTGTATGCCATCTTGTACACAATGGGTTCACAATTTGAAATTTTCAGGGAAAATTGAAAGTACATGGATGCTCGACATGAACGTGCAACGTCACCGTACGAGTACTCGAAGTTCATACTCTGCCGATTTTTGCATGTATGCGTCTCTCACTTTTAGCGCCGTGGCGTTAAAACCGAGGCTATTTTCTCCAAACCTTCGGTCCAAAACAGTGATGTTTCACCTATAATGCCATGGCTTTATATGCGCGGAAATACGGTATGTGCACTCAGTGCGCTGGGATTGGGATTGCGCTGTTCAACGCTCTCTACACAACCATGCCCGGGTGGCTGTGTAGGCTGGGATCGGGATTGCACTGTTCAACGCTCTCTACACAACCATGCCCGGGTGGCTGTGTAGGGTGTTGCTAGTGCAAACTACAACAAAACCTGTGAAGGCGACCACTCGCATAAGGCGGCCACCTGTCCTAGAAGACCACTGCAGCCAGGACCAAGGGATGCTACATTGTATTTCTAGTCAAATGACCCTCGATAAGGAGACCACCTGGTTACAGAGACCACGTTTTGAAGGTCCCTTGAGCGGCGGTCGTCTTAGCCAGGTTTCACTGTACGTCATTACGCCACGGAGGAATTAGCAGGGTCTGAGGTTAGCTTGGAGTTTGAGTGGTTAATACCGTGCTCTGGCCCTGTTTGGGTGACCACTTTGGGGTACGCATGTAAAGGAGAGTGTGGTGCAAAGCACTGAAGTCTGAAGACTGTGACGTCCACGCTATATTCAGTGGTTGTAGAGAATGGCACAAGCAAACATGCGATTCCCGGATACATGTACTGTAAAAGCCATAATATATAACGAAGTGCTAATTCTAACGAGTTAACGAGG